>NC_082715.1:154832669-155132669 GCF_030144855.1 Hypanus sabinus | reverse complement strand
AATCTGATCCTCACCCTCCCGACCATCTCCAACTCAATCTCATCCTCACCCTCACGATCATCTCCCACAGTCTGATCCTCATCCTCCCGATCATCTCCCACTCAATCTGATCCTCACCCTCTCGACCATCTCCCACTCAATCTGATCATCACCTTCCCGATGATCTGCCACTCAATCTGATCCTCACCCTCTCGACCATCTCCCACTCACTGTTCCTCACCCTCCCGACCATCTCCCATTCAATCTGATCCTCACCCTCCCGATCATGTCCCACTCCATCTGTTCCTCACCCTCCCGACCATCTCCTACTCAATCTGATCCTCACCCTCCCGACCATCTCCCACTCAATCTTATCCTCACCCTTCCGATCATCTCCCACACAATCTGATCCTCACCCTCTCGATCATCTCCCACTCAATCTGTTCCTCACTCTCCCGATGATCTCCCACTCAATCTGATCCTCACCCTCCCGATCATCTCCCACACAATCTGATCCTCACCCTCCCGATCATCTCCCACTCAATCAGATCCTCATCCTCCTGATCATTTCCCACTCAATCTGATCCTCACTCTCCCGATGATCTCCCACTCAATCTGATCCTCACCCTCACAAGCATCTCCCACTCAATCTGATCCTCATCCTACCGATCATCTCCAACTCAATCTGATCCTCACCCTTTCGATCATCTCCCACTCAATCTGATCCTCACCTCCCGATCATCTCCCACTCAATCTGATCCTCACCCTCCCGATCATCTCCCACTCAATCTGATCCTCACCTTCCCGATCATCTCCCACTCATTCTGATCCTCACCTTCCCGATCATCTCCCACTCATTCTGATCCTCACCTTCCCGATCATCTCCCACTCAATCTGATCCTCACCTCCCGATCATCTCCCATTCCATCTGATCCTCACCCCCACGATCATCTCCCACTCAATCTGATCCTCACCCTCACGACCATCTCCCACTCAATCTGATCCTCACCTTCCCGATCATCTCCCACTCAATCTGATCCTCACCCTCCCGATCATCTCCCACTCAATCTGATCCTCATCCTCCTGATCATTTCCCACTCAATCTGATCCTCAGTCTCCCGATGATCTCCCACTCAATCTGATCCTCACCCTCACAAGCATCTCCCACTCAATCTGATCCTCATCCTACCGATCATCTCCAACTCAATCTGATCCTCACCCTTTCGATCATCTCCCACTCAATCTGATCCTCACCTCCCGATCATCTCCCACTCAATCTGATCCTCACCCTCCCGATCATCTCCCACTCAATCTGATCCTCACCTTCCCGATCATCTCCCACTCATTCTGATCCTCACCTTCCCGATCATCTCCCACTCATTCTGATCCTCACCATCCCGATCATCTCCCACTCAATCTGATCCTCACCTTCCGATCATCTCCCATTCCATCTGATCCTCACCCCCACGATCATCTCCCACTCAATCTGATCCTCACCCTCACGACCATCTCCCACTCAATCTGATCCTCATCTTCCCGATCATCTCCCACTCAATCTGATCCTCAACTTCCCGACCATCACCCACTCCATCTGTTCCTCACCCTCCAGACCATCTCCCACTCAATCTTATCCTCACCCTCCCGATCATCTCCCACACAACCTGATCCTCACCCTCCCGATCATCTCCCACTCAATCTGATCCTCACCCTCCAGAACATCTCTCACTCAATCTGATCCTCACCCGTCTGACCATCTCCCACTCAATCTGATCCTCTCCTCCCAACCATCTCCCACACTGATCCTCACCTCCCGACCATCTCCCACTCCATCTGATCATCACCCTCCCGATTATCTCCCACTCAATCTGATCCTCATCCGTCTGACCATCTCCCACTCAATCTGATCCTCACCTTCCCGACCATCTCCCACTCAATCTGATCCTCACCCTCCCGACCATCTCCAACTCAATCTGATCCTCACCCTCATGATCATCTCCCACAGTCTGATCCTCATCCTCCCGATCATCTCCCACTCAATCTGATCCTCACCTTCCCGATCATCTACCACTCAATCTGATCCTCACCCTCTCGACCATCTCCCACTCACTGTTCCTCACCCTCCCGACCATCTCCCATTCAATCTGATCATCACCTTCCTGATCATCTCCCACTCCATCTGATCCTCACCCTCTCGACCATCTCCCACTCACTGTTCCTCACCCTCCCGACCATCTCCCATTCAATTTGATCCTCACCCTCCCGACCATCTCCCATTCAATCTGATCATCACCTTCCCGATCATCTCCCACTCAATCTGATCCTCACCCTCTCGACCATCTCCCACTCACTGTTCCTCACCCTCCCGACCATCTCCCATTCATTCTGATTCTCACCCTCCCGATCATGTCCCACTCCATCTGTTCCTCACCCTCCAGACCATCTCCCACTCAATCTTATCCTCACCCTCCCGATCATCTCCCACACAATCTGATCCTCACCCTCCGGATCATCTCCCACTCAATCTGATCCTCACCCGTCTGACCATCTCCCACTCAATCTGAACCTCACCCTCCCGATCATCTCTCACTCAATCTGATCCACACCCTCTCGATCATCTCCCACTCAATCTGATCCTCACCCTCCTGATAATCTCCCGCTGAATCTGATCCTCACCCTTCCCATCATCTCCCACTCAATCAAATCCTCACCCTCACCATCCTCCCACAATCTGATCCTCATCCTCCCGACCATCTCCCACTCAATCTGATCCTCACCCGTCTGACCATCTCCCACTCAATCTGATCCTCACCTTCCCGACCATCTCCCACTCAATCTGATCCTCACCCTCCCGACCAATTCCAACTCAATCTGATCCTCACCCTCACGATCATCTCCCACAGTCTGATCCTCATCCTCCCGATCATCTCCCACTCAATCTCATCCTCACCTTCCCGATCATCTACCACTCAATCTGATCCTCACCCTCTCGACGATCTCCCACTCACAGTTCCTCACCCTCCCGTCCATCTCCCATTCAATCTGATCCTCACCATCCCGATCATGTCCCACTCCATCTGTTCCTCACCATCCAGCCCATCTCCCACTCAATCTTATCATCACACTCCCGATCATCTCCCACACAATCTGATCCTCACCCTCCCGATCATCTCCCACTCAATCTGATCCTCACTCTCCCGATGATCTCCCACTCAATCTGATCGTCACTCTCCCGATGATCTCCCACTCAATCTGATCCTCACCCTCCCGACCATCTCCCACTCAATCTGATCCTCACCCTCACAAGCATCTCCCACTCAATCTGATCCTCATCCTACCGATCATCTCCCTCTCAATCTGATCCTCACCCTTTCGATCATCTCCCACTCAATCTGATCCTCACCCTCCTGAAAATCTCCCACTGAATCTGATCCTCACCTCCCGATCATCTCCCATTCCATCTGATCCTCACCCCCACGATCATCTCCCACTCAATCTGATCCTCACCTTCCCGATCATCTCCCACTCAATCTGATACTCACCTCCCGATCATCTCCCACTCATTCTGATCCTCACCCTCTCGACCATCTCCCACTCACTGTTCCTCACCCTCCCGACCATCTCCCATTCAATCTGATCCTCACCCTCCCGATCATTTCCCACTCCGTCTGTTCCTCACCCTCCCGACCATCTCCTACTCAATCTGATCCTCATCCTCCCGATCATCTCACACTCAATCTGATCCTCACCCTCCCGATCATCTCCCACTCAATCTGATCCTCACCCTCACGACCATCTCCCACTCAATCTGATCCTCACCCTCCCGATCATCTCCCACTCAATCTGATCCTCACCTTCCCGATCATCTCCCACTCAATCTGATCCTCACCTTCCCGACAATCTCCCACTCCATCTGTTCCTCACCCTCCAGACCATCTCCCACTCAATCTTATCCTCACCCTCCCGATCATCTCCCACTCAATCTGATCCTCACCCTCCTGATAATCTCCCGCTGAATCTGATCCTCACCCTTCCCATCATCTCCCACTCAATCTAATCCTCACCCTCACCATCATCTCCCACAATCTGATCCTCATCCTCCCGACCATCTCGCACTCAATCTGATCCTCACCTTCCCGACCATCTCCCACTCAATCTGATCCTCACCTTCCCGATCATCTCCCACTCAATCTGATCCTCACCTTCCCGACCATCTCCCACTCCATCTGTTCCTCATCCTCCAGACCATCTCCCACTCCATCTTATCCTCACCCTCCCGATCATCTCCCACACAATCTGATCCTCACCCTCCCGATCATCTCCCACTCAATCTGATCCTCACCCTCCAGATCATCTCCCACTCAATCTGATCCTCACCCGTCTGACCATCTCCCACAATCTGATCTTCACCTCCCGACCATCTCCCACTCCATCTGATCCTCACCCTCACGATCATCTCCCACAGTCTGATCCTCATCCTCCCGATCATCTCCCACTCAATCTGATCCTCACCCTCCCGATCATCTCCCACTCAATCTGATCCTCACCCGTCTGACCATCTCCCACTCAATCTGATCCTCTTCTCCCGACCATCTCCCACTCAATCTGATCCTCACCTTCCCGACCATCTCCCACTCAATCTGATCCTCACCCTCCCGACCATCTCCAACTCAATCTGATCCTCACCCTCACGATCATCTCCCACAGTCTGATCCACATCCTCCCGATCATCTCCCACTCAATCTGATCCACACCCTCTCGACCATCTCCCACTCACTGTTCCTCACCCTCCCGACCATCTCCCATTCAATCTGATCATCATCTTCCCGATCATCTCCCACTCAATCTGATCCTCACCCTCCAGACCATCTCCCACTCAATCTTATCCTTACCCTCCCGATCATCTCCCACACAATCTGATCCTCACCCTCCCGATCATCTCCCACTCAATCTGATCCTCACCCGTCTGACCATCTCCCACTCAATCTGAACCTCACCCTCCCGATCATCTCTCACTCAATCTGATCCTCACCCTCTCGATCATCTCCCACTCAATCTGATCCTCACCCTCCTGATAATCTCCCGCTGAATCTGATCCTCACCCTTCCCATCATCTCCCACTCAATATAATCCTCTCCCTCACCATCATCTCCCACAATCTGATCCTCATCCTCCCGACCATCTCCCACTCAATCTGATCCTCACCCGTCTTACCATCTCCCACTCAATCTGATCCTCACCTTCCCGACCATCTCCCACTCAATCTGATCCTCACCCTCCCGACCAATTCCAACTCAATCTGATCCTCACCCTCACGATCTTCTCCCACAGTCTGATCCTCATCCTCCCGATCATCTCCCACTCAATCTGATCCTCACCTTCCCGATCATCTCCCATTCAATCTGATCCTCACCTTCCCGATCATCTACCACTCAATCTGATCCTCACCCTCCCGATCATCTCTCACTCAATCTGATCCTCACCCTCTCGATCATCTCCCACTCAATCTGATCCTCACCCTCCTGATAATCTCCCGCTGAATCTGATCCTCACCCTTCCCATCATCTCCCACAATCTGATCCTCATCCTCCCGACCATCTCCCACTCAATCTGATCCTCACCCGTCTGACCATCTCCCACTCAATCTGATCCTCACCTTCCCGACCATCTCCCACTCAATCTGATCCTCACCCTCCCGACCAATTCCAACTCAATCTGATCCTCACCCTCACGATCTTCTCCCACAGTCTGATCCTCATCCTCCCGATCATCTCCCACTCAATCTGATCCTCACCTTCCTGATCATCTCCCATTCAATCTGATCCTCACCTTCCCGATCATCTACCACTCAATCTGATCCTCACCCTCTCGACGATCTCCCATTCACTGTTCCTCACCCTCCCGTCCATCTCCCATTCAATCTGATCCTCACCATCCCGATCATGTCCCACTCCATCTGTTCCTCACCATCCAGATCATCTCCCACTCAATCTTATCCTCACCCTCCCGATCATCTCCCAAACAATCTGATCCTCACCCTCACGATCATCTCCCACTCAATCTGATCCTCACTCTCCCGATGATCTCCCACTCAATCTGATCCTCACTCTCCCGATGATCTCCCACGCAATCTGATCCTCACCCTCCCGACCATCTCCCACTCAATCTGATCCTCACCCTCACAAGCATCTCCCACTCAATCTGATCCTCATCCTACCGCTCATCTCCCTCTCAATCTGATCCTCACCTTTTCGATCATCTCCCACTCAAACTGATCCTCACCCTCCTGAAAATCTCCCACTGAATCTGATCCTCACCTCCCGATCATCTCCCATTCCATCTGATCCTCACCCCCACGATCATCTCCCACTCAATCTGATCCTCACCTTCCCGATCATCTCCCACTCAATCTGATACTCACCCTCTCGACCATGTCCCACTCACTGTTCCTCACCCTCCCGACCATCTCCCATTCAATCTGATCCTCACCCTCCCGATCATTTCCCACTCCGTCTGTTCCTCACCCTCCCGACCATCTCCTACTCAATCTGATCCTCATCCTCCCGATCATCTCACACTCAATCTGATCCTCACCCTCCCGATCATCTCCCACTCAATTTGATCCTCACCCTCACGACCATCTCCCACTCAATCTGATCCTCACCTTCCCGATCATCTCCCACTCAATCTGATCCTCACCTTCCCGTTCATCTCCCACTCCATCTGTTCCTCACCCTCCAGACCATCTCCCACTCAATCTTATCCTCACCCTCCCGATCATCTCCCACACAATCTGATCCTCACCCTCCCGATCATCTCCCACTCAATCTGATCCTCACCCTCCAGAACATCTCCCACTCAATCTGATCCTCACACGTCTGACCATCTCCCACTCAATCTGATCCTCTCCTCCCGACCATCTCCCACAATCTGATCTTCACCTCCCGACCATCTCTAACTCCATCTGATCATCACCCTCCCGATCATCTCCCACTCAATCTGATCCTCACCCGTCTGACCATCTCCCACTCAATCTGATCCTCATCCTACCGATCATCTCCCTCTCAATCTGATCCTCACCCTTTCGATCATCTCCCACTCAATCTGATCCTCACCCTCCTGAAAATCTCCCACTGAATCTGATCCTCACCTCCCAATCATCTCCCATTCCATCTGATCCTCACCCCCACGATCATCTCCCACTCAATCTGATCCTCACCTTCCCGATCATCTCCCACTCAATCTGATACTCACCTCCCGATCATCTCCCACTCATTCTGATCCTGACCCTCTCGACCATCTCCCACTCACTGTTCCTCACCCTCCCGACCACCTCCCATTCAATCTGATCCTCACCCTCCCGATCATTTCCCACTCCGTCTGTTCCTCACCCTCCCGACCATCTCCTACTCAATCTGATCCTCATCCTCCCGATCATCTCACACTCAATCTGATCCTCACCCTCCCGATCATCTCCCACTCAATCTGATCCTCACCCTCACGACCATCTCCCACTCAATCTGATCCTCACCCTCCCGATCATCTCCCACTCAATCTGATCCTCACCTTCCCGATCATCTCCCACTCAATCTGATCCTCACCTTCCCGACCATCTCCCACTCCATCTGTTCCTCACACTCCAGACCATCTCCCACTCAATCTTATCCTCACCCTCCCGATCATCTCTCACTCAATCTGATCCTCACCCTCTCGATCATCTCCCACTCAATCTGATCCTCACCCTCCTGATAATCTCCCGCTGAATCTGATCCTCACCCTTCCCATCATCTCCCACTCAATCTAATCCTCACCCTCACCATCATCTCCCACAATATGATCCTCATCCTCCCGACCATCTCGCACTCAATCTGATCCTCACCCGTCTGACCATCTCCCACTCAATCTGATCCTCACCTTCCCGACCATCTCCCACTCAATCTGATCCTCACCTTCCCGATCATCTCCCACTCAATCTGATCCTCACCTTCCCGACCATCTCCCACTCCATCTGTTCCTCACCCTCCAGACCATCTCCCACTCCATCTTATCCTAACCCTCCCGATCATCTCCCACACAATCTGATCCTCACCCTCCCGATCAGCTCCCACTCAATCTGATCCTCACCCTCCAGATCATCTCCCACTCAATCTGATCCTCACCCGTCTGACCATCTCCCACAATCTGATCTTCACCTCCCGACCATCTCCCACTCCATCTGATCATCACCCTCCCGATCATCTCCCACTCAATCTGATCCTCACCCGTCTGACCATCTCCCACTCAATCTGATCCTCACCTTCCCGACCATCTCCCACTCAATCTGATCCTCACCCTCCCGACCATCTCCAACTCAATCTGATCCTCACCCTCCCGATCATCTCCCACTCACTGTTCCTCACACTCCCGACCATCTCCCATTCAATATGATCCTCACCATCCCGATCATGTCCCACTCCATCTGTTCCTCACCATCCAGATCATCTCCCACTCAATCTTATCCTCACCCTCCCGATCATCTCCCAAACAATCTGATCCTCACCCTCACGATCATCTCCCACTCAATCTGATCCTCACTCTCCCGATGATCTCCCACTCAATCTGATCCTCACTCTCCCGATGATCTCCCACGCAATCTGATCCTCACCCTCCCGACCATCTCCCACTCAATCTGATCCTCACCATCACAAGCATCTCCCACTCAATCTGATCCTCATCCTACCGCTCATCTCCCTCTCAATCTGATCCTCACCTTTTCGATCATCTCCCACTCAAACTGATCCTCACCCTCCTGAAAATCTCCCACTGAATCTGATCCTCACCTCCCGATCATCTCCCATTCCATCTGATCCTCACCCCCACGATCATCTCCCACTCAATCTGATCCTCACCTTCCCGATCATCTCCCACTCAATCTGATACTCACCCTCTCGACCATGTCCCACTCACTGTTCCTCACCCTCCCGACCATCTCCCATTCAATCTGATCCTCACCCTCCCGATCATTTCCCACTCCGTCTGTTCCTCACCCTCCCGACCATCTCCTACTCAATCTGATCCTCATCCTCCCGATCATCTCACACTCAATCTGATCCTCACCCTCCCGATCATCTCCCACTCAATCTGATCCTCACCCTCACGACCATCTCCCACTCAATCTGATCCTCACCTTCCCGATCATCTCCCACTCAATCTGATCCTCACCTTCCCGTTCATCTCCCACTCCATCTGTTCCTCACCCTCCAGACCATCTCCCACTCAATCTTATCCTCACCCTCCCGATCATCTCCCACACAATCTGATCCTCACCCTCCCGATCATCTCCCACTCAATCTGATCCTCACCCTCCAGAACATCTCCCACTCAATCTGATCCTCACACGTCTGACCATCTCCCACTCAATCTGATCCTCTCCTCCCGACCATCTCCCACAATCTGATCTTCACCTCCCGACCATCTCTAACTCCATCTGATCATCACCCTCCCGATCATCTCCCACTCAATCTGATCCTCACCCGTCTGACCATCTCCCACTCAATCTGATCCTCATCCTACCGATCATCTCCCTCTCAATCTGATCCTCACCCTTTCGATCATCTCCCACTCAATCTGATCCTCACCCTCCTGAAAATCTCCCACTGAATCTGATCCTCACCTCCCAATCATCTCCCATTCCATCTGATCCTCACCCCCACGATCATCTCCCACTCAATCTGATCCTCACCTTCCCGATCATCTCCCACTCAATCTGATACTCACCTCCCGATCATCTCCCACTCATTCTGATCCTGACCCTCTCGACCATCTCCCACTCACTGTTCCTCACCCTCCCGACCACCTCCCATTCAATCTGATCCTCACCCTCCCGATCATTTCCCACTCCGTCTGTTCCTCACCCTCCCGACCATCTCCTACTCAATCTGATCCTCATCCTCCCGATCATCTCACACTCAATCTGATCCTCACCCTCCCGATCATCTCCCACTCAATCTGATTCACACCCTCACGACCATCTCCCACTCAATCTGATCCTCACCCTCCCGATCATCTCCCACTCAATCTGATCCTCACCTTCCCGATCATCTCCCACTCAATCTGATCCTCACCTTCCCGACCATCTCCCACTCCATCTGTTCCTCACACTCCAGACCATCTCCCACTCAATCTTATCCTCACCCTCCCGATCATCTCTCACTCAATCTGATCCTCACCCTCTCGATCATCTCCCACTCAATCTGATCCTCACCCTCCTGATAATCTCCCGCTGAATCTGATCCTCACCCTTCCCATCATCTCCCACTCAATCTAATCCTCACCCTCACCATCATCTCCCACAATATGATCCTCATCCTCCCGACCATCTCGCACTCAATCTGATCCTCACCCGTCTGACCATCTCCCACTCAATCTGATCCTCACCTTCCCGACCATCTCCCACTCAATCTGATCCTCACCTTCCCGATCATCTCCCACTCAATCTGATCCTCACCTTCCCGACCATCTCCCACTCCATCTGTTCCTCACCCTCCAGACCATCTCCCACTCCATCTTATCCTCACCCTCCCGATCATCTCCCACACAATCTGATCCTCACCCTCCCGATCAGCTCCCACTCAATCTGATCCTCACCCTCCAGATCATCTCCCACTCAATCTGATCCTCACCCGTCTGACCATCTCCCACAATCTGATCTTCACCTCCCGACCATCTCCCACTCCATCTGATCATCACCCTCCCGATCATCTCCCACTCAATCTGATCCTCACCCGTCTGACCATCTCCCACTCAATCTGATCCTCACCTTCCCGACCATCTCCCACTCAATCTGATCCTCACCCTCCCGACCATCTCCAACTCAATCTGATCCTCACCCTCACGATCATCTCCCACAGTCTGATCCACATCCTCCCGATCATCTCCCACTCAATCTGATCCTCACCTTCCCGATCATCTACCACTCAATCTGATCCACACCCTCTCGACCATCTCCCACTCACTGTTCCTCACCCTCCCGACCATCTCCCATTCAATCTGATCATCACCTTCCCGATCATCTCCCACTCAATCTGATCCTCAACCTCTCGACCATCTCCCACTCACTGCTCCTCACCCTCCCGACCATCTCCCATTCAATCTGATCCTCACCCTCCCGATTATGTCCCACTCCATCTGTTCCTCACCCTCCAGACCATCTCCCACTCAATCTTATCCTCACCCTCCCGATCATCTCCCACACAATCTGATCCTCACCCTCCCGATCATCTCCCACTCAATCTGATCCTCACCCGTCTGACCATCTCCCACTCAATCTGAACCTCACCCTCCCGATTATCTCTCACTCAATCTGATCCTCACCCTCTCGATCATCTCCCACTCAATCTGATCCTCACCCTCCTGATAATCTCCAGCTGAATCTGATCCTCACCCTTCCCATCATCTCCCACTCAATATAATCCTCACCCTCAGCATCATCTCCCACAATCTGATCCTCATCCTCCCGACCATCTCCCACTCAATCTGATACTCACCCGTCTGACCATCTCCCACTCAATCTGATCCTCACCTTCCCGACCATCTCCCACTCAATCTGATCCTCACCCTCCCGACCAATTCCAACTCAATCTGATCCTCACCCTCACGATCTTCTCCCACAGTCTGATCCTCATCCTCCCGATCATCTCCCACTCAATCTGATCCTCACCTTCCCGATCATCTCCCATTCAATCTGATCCTCACCTTCCCGATCATCTACCACTCAATCTGATCCTCACCCTCTCGACGATCTCCCACTCACTGTTCCTCACCCTCCCGTCCATCTCCCATTCAATCTGATCCTCACCCTCACAAGCATCTCCCACTCAATCTGATCCTCATCCTACCGATCATCTCCCTCTCAATCTGATCCTCACCCTCACAATCATCTCCCACTCAATCTGATCCTCACTCTCCCGATGATCTCCCACTCAATCTGATCCTCACTCTCCCGATGATCTCCCACGCAATCTGATCCTCACCCTCCCGACCATCTCCCACTCAATCTGATCCACACCCTCACAAGCATCTCCCACTCAATCTGATCCTCATCCTACCGATCATCTCCCTCTCAATCTGATCCTCACCCTTTCGATCATCTCCCACTCAATCTGATCCTCACCCTCCTGAAAATCTCCCACTGAATCTGATCCTCACCTCCCGATCATCTCCCATTCCATCTGATCCTCACCCCCACGATCATCTCCCACTCAATCTGATCCTCACCTTCCCGATCATCTCCCACTCAATCTGATACTCACCCTCTCGACCATCTCCCACTCACTGTTCCTCACCCTCCCGACCATCTCCCATTCAATCTGATCCTCACCCTCCCGATCATTTCCCACTCCGTCTGTTCCTCACCCTCCCGACCATCTCCTACTCAATCTGATCCTCATCCTCCCGATCATCTCACACTCAATCTGATCCTCACCCTCACGATCATCTCCCACTCAATCTGATCCTCACCCTCACGACCATCTCCCACTCAATCTGATCCTCACCTTCCCGATCATCTCCCACTCAATCTGATCCTCACCTTCCCGACCATCTCCCACTCCATCTGTTCCTCACCCTCCAGACCATCTCCCACTCAATCTTATCCTCACCCTCCCGATCATCTCCCACACAATCTGATCCTCACCCTCCCGATCATCTCCCACTCAATCTGATCCTCACCCTCCAGATCATCTCCCACTCAATCTGATCCTCACCCGTCTGACCATCTCCCACTCAATCTGATCCTCTCCTCCCGACCATCTCCCACAATCTGATCTTCAGCTCCCGACCATCTCCCACTCCGTCTGATCATCACCCTCATGATCATCTCCCACTCAATCTGATCCTCACCCGTCTGACCATCTCCCACTCAATCTGATCCTCTCCTACCGACCATCTCCCACTCAATCTGATCCTCACCTTCCCGACCATCTCCCACTCAATCTGATCCTCACCCTCCCGACCATCTCCAACTCAATCTGATCCTCACCCTCACGGTCAACTCCCACAGTCTGAGCCTCATCCTCCCGATCATCTCCCACTCAATCTGATCCTCACCTTCCCGATCATCTACCACTCAATCTGATCCTCACCCTCTCGACCATCTCCCACTCACTGTTCCTCACCCTCCCGACCATCTCCCACTCAATCTGATCCTCACCCTCCCGATCATCTCCCACTCAATCTGATCATCCCGACCATCTGCCACTCAATCTGATCATCACCTTCCCGATCATCTCCCACTCACTGTTCCTCACCCTCCCGACCATCTCCCTTTCAATCTGATCCTCACCCTCCCGATCATGTCCCACTCCATCTGATCCTCACCCTCCAGACCATCTCCCACTCAATCTTATCCTCACCCTCCCGATCATCTCCCACTCAATCTGATCCTCACCTTCCCGATCATCTACCACTCAATCTGATCCTCACCCTCTCGACGATCTCCCACTCACTGTTCCTCACCCTCCCGTCCATCTCCCATTCAATCTGATCCTCACCCTCACAAGCATCTCCCACTCAATCTGATCCTCATCCTACCGATCATCTCCCTCTCAATCTGATCCTCACCATCCAGACCATCTCCCACTCAATCTTATCCTCACCCTCCCGATCATCTCCCACACAATCTGATCCTCACCCTCCCGATCATCTCCCACTCAATCTGATCCTCACTCTCCCGATGATCTCCCACTCAATCTGATCCTCACTCTCCCGATGATCTCCCACGCAATCTGATCCTCACCCTCCCGACCATCTCCCACTCAATCTGATCCACACCCTCACAAGCATCTCCCACTCAATCTGATCCTCATCCTACCGATCATCTCCCTCTCAATCTGATCCTCACCCTTTCGATCATCTCCCACTCAATCTGATCCTCACCCTCCTGAAAATCTCCCACTGAATCTGATCCTCACCTCCCGATCATCTCCCATTCCATCTGATCCTCAGCCCCACGATCATCTCCCACTGAATCTGATCCTCACCTTCCCGATCATCTCCCACTCAATCTGATACTCACCCTCTCGACCATCTCCCACTCACTGTTCCTCACCCTCCCGACCATCTCCCATTCAATCTGATCCTCACCCTCCCGATCATTTCCCACTCCGTCTGTTCCTCACCCTCCCGACCATCTCCTACTCAATCTGATCCTCATCCTCCCGATCATCTCACACTCTATCTGATCCTCACCCTCCCGATCATCTCCCACTCAATCTGATCCTCACCCTCACGACCATCTCCCACTCAATCTGATCCTCACCTTCCCGATCATCTCCCACTCAATCTGATCCTCACCTTCCCGACCATCTCCCACTCCATCTGTTCCTCACCCTCCAGAACATCTCCCACTCAATCTTATCCTGACCCTCCCGATCATCTCCCACACAATCTGATCCTCACCCTCCCGATCATCTCCCACTCAATCTGATCCTCACCCTCCAGATCATCTCCCACTCAATCTGATCCTCACCCGTCTGACCATCTCCCACTCAATCTGATCCTCTCCTCCCGACCATCTCCCACAATCTGATCTTCACCTCCCGACCATCTCCCACTCCATCTGATCATCACCCTCCCGATCATCTCCCACTCAATCTGATCCTCACCCGTCTGACCATCTCCCACTCAATCTGATCCTCTCCTCCCGACCATCTCCCACTCAATCTGATCCTCACCTTCCCGACCATCTCCCACTCAATCTGATCCTCACCCTCCCGACCATCTCCAACTCAATCTGATCCTCACCCTCACGGTCAACTCCCACAGTCTGAGCCTCATCCTCCCGATCATCTCCCACTCAATCTGATCCTCACCTTCCCGATCATCTACCACTCAATCTGATCCTCACCCTCTCGACCATCTCCCACTCACTGTTCCTCACCCTCCCGACCATCTCCCATTCAATCTGATCATCACCTTCCCGATCATCTCCCACTCATTGTTCCTCACCCTCCCGACCATCTCCCTTTCAATCTGATCCTCACCCTCCCGATCATGTCCCACTCCATCTGTTCCTCACCCTCCAGACCATCTCCCACTCAATCTTATCCTCACCCTCCCGATCATCTCCCACACAATCTGATCCTCACCCTCCCGATCATCTCCCACACAATCTGATCCTCATCCTACCGATCATCTCCAACTCAATCTGATCCTCACCCTTTCGATCATCTCCCACTCAATCTGATCCTCACCTCCCGATCATCTCCCACTCAATCTGATCCTCATCTTACCGATCATCTCCAACTCAATCTGATCCTCACCCTCTCGATCATCTCCCACTCAATCTGATCCTCATCTTCCCGATCATCTCCCACTCAATCTGATCCTCACCCTTCCCATCATCTCCCACTCAATCTAATCCTCACCCTCACCATCATCTCCCACTGAATCTGATCCTCACCCTTCCCATCATCTCCCACTCAATCTAATCCTCACCCTCACCATCATCTCCCACAATCTGATCCTCACCCTCTCGATCATCTCCCACAGTCTGATCCTCATCCTCCCGATCATCTCCCACTCAATCGGATCCTCAACTTCCCGATCATCTACCACTCAATCTGATCCTCACCCTCTCGACCATCTCCCACTCACTGTTCCTCACCCTCCCGTCCATCTCCCATTCAATCTGATCCTCACCATCCCGATGATGTCCCACTCCATCTGTTCCTCACCATCCAGACCATCTCCCACTCAATCTTATCCTTACCCTCCCGATCATCTCCCACACAATCTGATCCTCACCCTCCCGATCATCTCCCACTCATTCTGATCCTCACTCTCCCGATGATCTCCCACACAATCTGATCCTCATCCTCCCGATCATCTCCCACTCAATCTGATCCTCATCCTACCGATCATCTCCAACTCAATCTGATCCTCACCCTCTCGATCATCTCCCACTCAATCTGATCCTCACCCCCCTGATAATCTCCCACTGAATCTGATCCTCACCCTCCCGATCATCTCCCACTCAATCTAATCCTCACCCTCACGACCATCTCCCACTCAATCTGATCCTCATCTTCCCGATGATCTCCCACTCAATCTGATCCTCACCCTCACGACCATCTCCCACGCAATCTGATCCTCACCTTCCCGATCATCTCCCACTCAATCTGATCCTCACCCTCCCGATCCTCTCCCACACAATCTGTTCCTCACCCTCCCGAACATCTCCCACTCAATCTGATCCTCACCGTCCCGACCATCTCCCACTCAATCTGATCCTCATCGTCCCGATCATCTCCCACTCAATCTGATCATCAGACTCTCGACCATCTCCCACTCAAACTGATCCTCACCCTCCTGATCATCTCCCGCTGAATCTGATCCTCACCCTTCCCATCATCTAACACTCAATCTAATCCTCACCCTCACCATCATCTCCCACAATCTGATCCTCAACCTCCCGACCATCTCCCATTCAATCTGATCATCACCTTCCCGATCATCTTCCACTCAATCTGAACCTCACCCTTTCGACCATCTCCCACTCACTGTTCCTCACCCTCCCGACCATCTTCCACTCAATCTGATCCTCACGCTCCGATCATCTCCCACTCAATCTGAACCTCATCCTCCCGATCATCTCCCACTCAATCTGATCCTCATCCTCCCGATCATCTTCCACTCAATCTGATCCTCACCCTCCCGATCATCTCCCACACAATCTGATCCTCATCCTCCCGATCATCTCCCACTCAATCTGATCCTCATCCTCCCGATCATCTCCCACTCAATCTGATCCTCACCCTCTCGATCATCTCCCACTCAATCTGATCCTCACCCCCCTGATAATCTCCCACTGAATCTGATCATCACCCTCACGACCATCTCCCAATCAATCTGATCCTCACCTTCCCGATTATCTCCCACTCAATCTGATCCTCACCCTCCCGATCATCTCCCACACAATCCGATTCTCATCCTCCTGATCATCTCCCACTCAATCTGATCCTCACCCCTCTGATAATCTCCCACTGAATCTGATCCTCACCCTCCCGATCATCTCCCACTCAATCTGATCCTCACCCTCCCGATCATCTCCCACTCAATCTGATCCTCACCGTCACAAGCATCTCCTACTCCATCTGTTCCTCACCCTCCTGATCATCTCCCACTCAATCTGATCCTCACCCTCCCAATCATCTCCCACACAATCTGATCCTCATCCTCCCGATCATCTCCCACTCAATCTGATCCTCACCCTCTCGATCATCTCCCACTCAATCTGATCCTCACCCCCCTGATAATCTCCCACTGAATCTGATCCTCACCCTCCCGATCATCTCCCACTCCATCTGATCCTCACCTGCCGATCAACTCCCACTCAATCTGATCCTCATCCTACCGATCATCTCCAACTCAATCTGATCCTCACCCTCTCGATCATCTCCCACTCAATCTGATCCTCACCCCCCTGATAATCTCCCACTGAATCTGATCCTCACCCTCACGACCATCTCCCAATCAGTCTGATCCTCACCTTCCCGATCATTTCCCACTCAATCTGATCCACACCCTCCTGATCATCTCCCACTCAATCTGATCCTCCCCATCTCGATCATCTGCCACTCAATCTGATCCTCACCCTCCCGATCATCTCCCACACAATCCGATCCTCATCCTCCTGATCATCTCCCACACAATCTGATCCTTACCCTCTCGATCATCTCCCACTCAATCTGATCCTCACCCCCCTGATAATCTCCCACTGAATCAGATCCTCACCCTCCCGATCATCTCCCACTCAATCTGATCCTCATCCTCCGGATCATCTCCCACTCAATCTGATCCTCACTCTCACGATCATCTCCCACTCAATCTGATCCTCACCTTCCCGATCATCTCCCACTCCATCTGTTCCTCACCCTCCCGAACATCTCCCACTCAATCTGATCCTCACCCTCCCGACCATCTCACACTCAATCTGATCCTCACCCTCCCGATCATCTCCCACTCAATCTGATCCTCACCCTCCCGATCATCTCCCACTCCATCTGATCATCACCCTCCCGACCATCTCCCACTCAATCTGATCCTCATCTTCCCGATGATCTCCCACTCAATCTGATCTTCACCCTCACGACCATCACCCACTCAATCTGATCCTCACCTTCCCGATCATCTCCCACTTAATCTGATCCTCACCCTCCCGACCATCTCGCACTCAATCTGATCCTCACCCTCCCGATCATCTCCCACTCAATCTGATCCTCACCCGTCTGACCATCTCCCACTCAACCTGATCCTCACCCTCCCGATCATTTCCCACTCAATCTGATCCTCACCCTCACGGTCATCTCCCACTCAATCTGATCCTCACCCCCCTGATAATCTCCCACTGAATCTGATCCTCACCCTCCCGACCATCTCCCAATCAATCTGATCCTCACCCTCCCGAACATCTCCCACTCAATCTGATCCTCACCCTCCCGACCATCTCCCACTCAATCTGATCCTCACCCTCCCGATCATCTCCCACTCCATCTGATCCTCACCCTCCAGACCATCTCGCACTCAATCTGATCCTCTCCTCCCGACCATCTCCCACTCAATCTGATCCTCACCCTCTCGATCATCTCCCACTCAATCTGATCCTCACTCTCCTGATAATCTCCCGCTGAATCTGATCCTCACCCTTCCCATCATCTCCCACTCAATCTAATCCTCAACCTCACCATCATCTCCCACAATCTGATCCTCATCTTCCCGACCATCTCCCATTCAATCAGATCATCACCTTCCCGATCATCTCCCGCTCAATCTGATCCTCACCCTTTCGACGATCTCCCACTCACTGTTCCTCACCCTCCCGACCATCTCGCATTCAATCTGATCCTCACCCTCCCGATCATCTCCCACTCCATCTGATCCTCACGCTCCCGATGATCTCCCACTCAATCTGATCCTCACCGTCACAAGCATCTCCTACTCTATCTGTTCCTCACCCTCCCGACCATCTCCCACTCAATCTGATCCTCACCCTCCTGATCATCTCCCACACAATCTGATCCTCATCCTCCCGATCATCTCCCACTCAATCTGATCCTCATCCTACCGATCATCTCCAACTCAATCTGATCCTCACCCTCTCGATCATCTCCCACTCAATCTGTTCCTCACCCCCCTGATAATCTCCCACTGAATCTGACCCTCACCCTTCCCATCATCTCCCACTCAATCTAATCCTCACACTCACCATCATCTCCCTCAATCTGATCCTCACCCTCTCGATCATCTCCCACTCAATCTGATCCTCACCCTCCCGACCATCTCCCACTCACTGTTCCTCACCCTCCCGATCATCTCCCACTCAATCTGATCCTCACCCTTCCCATCATCTCCCACTCAATCTAATCCTCACCCTCACCATCATCTCCCACTGAATCTGATCCTCACCCTTCCCATCATCTCCCACTCAATCTAATCCTCACCCTCACCATCATCTCCCACAATCTGATCCTCACCCTCTCGATCATCTCCCACAGTCTGATCCTCATCCTCCCGATCATCTCCCACTCAATCGGATCCTCAACTTCCCGATCATCTACCACTCAATCTGATCCTCACCCTCTCGACCATCTCCCACTCACTGTTCCTCACCCTCCCGTCCATCTCCCATTCAATCTGATCCTCACCATCCCGATGATGTCCCACTCCATCTGTTCCTCACCATCCAGACCATCTCCCACTCAATCTTATCCTTACCCTCCCGATCATCTCCCACACAATCTGATCCTCACCCTCCCGATCATCTCCCACTCATTCTGATCCTCACTCTCCCGATGATCTCCCACACAATCTGATCCTCATCCTCCCGATCATCTCCCACTCAATCTGATCCTCATCCTACCGATCATCTCCAACTCAATCTGATCCTCACCCTCTCGATCATCTCCCACTCAATCTGATCCTCACCCCCCTGATAATCTCCCACTGAATCTGATCCTCACCCTCCCGATCATCTCCCACTCAATCTAATCCTCACCCTCACGACCATCTCCCACTCAATCTGATCCTCATCTTCCCGATGATCTCCCACTCAATCTGATCCTCACCCTCACGACCATCTCCCACGCAATCTGATCCTCACCTTCCCGATCATCTCCCACTCAATCTGATCCTCACCCTCCCGATCCTCTCCCACACAATCTGTTCCTCACCCTCCCGAACATCTCCCACTCAATCTGATCCTCACCGTCCCGACCATCTCCCACTCAATCTGATCCTCATCGTCCCGATCATCTCCCACTCAATCTGATCATCAGACTCTCGACCATCTCCCACTCAAACTGATCCTCACCCTCCTGATCATCTCCCGCTGAATCTGATCCTCACCCTTCCCATCATCTAACACTCAATCTAATCCTCACCCTCACCATCATCTCCCACAATCTGATCCTCAACCTCCCGACCATCTCCCATTCAATCTGATCATCACCTTCCCGATCATCTTCCACTCAATCTGAACCTCACCCTTTCGACCATCTCCCACTCACTGTTCCTCACCCTCCCGACCATCTTCCACTCAATCTGATCCTCACGCTCCGATCATCTCCCACTCAATCTGAACCTCATCCTCCCGATCATCTCCCACTCAATCTGATCCTCATCCTCCCGATCATCTTCCACTCAATCTGATCCTCACCCTCCCGATCATCTCCCACACAATCTGATCCTCATCCTCCCGATCATCTCCCACTCAATCTGATCCTCATCCTCCCGATCATCTCCCACTCAATCTGATCCTCACCCTCTCGATCATCTCCCACTCAATCTGATCCTCACCCCCCTGATAATCTCCCACTGAATCTGATCATCACCCTCACGACCATCTCCCAATCAATCTGATCCTCACCTTCCCGATTATCTCCCACTCAATCTGATCCTCACCCTCCCGATCATCTCCCACACAATCCGATTCTCATCCTCCTGATCATCTCCCACTCAATCTGATCCTCACCCCTCTGATAATCTCCCACTGAATCTGATCCTCACCCTCCCGATCATCTCCCACTCAATCTGATCCTCACCCTCCCGATCATCTCCCACTCAATCTGATCCTCACCGTCACAAGCATCTCCTACTCCATCTGTTCCTCACCCTCCTGATCATCTCCCACTCAATCTGATCCTCACCCTCCCAATCATCTCCCACACAATCTGATCCTCATCCTCCCGATCATCTCCCACTCAATCTGATCCTCACCCTCTCGATCATCTCCCACTCAATCTGATCCTCACCCCCCTGATAATCTCCCACTGAATCTGATCCTCACCCTCCCGATCATCTCCCACTCCATCTGATCCTCACCTGCCGATCAACTCCCACTCAATCTGATCCTCATCCTACCGATCATCTCCAACTCAATCTGATCCTCACCCTCTCGATCATCTCCCACTCAATCTGATCCTCACCCCCCTGATAATCTCCCACTGAATCTGATCCTCACCCTCACGACCATCTCCCAATCAGTCTGATCCTCACCTTCCCGATCATTTCCCACTCAATCTGATCCACACCCTCCTGATCATCTCCCACTCAATCTGATCCTCCCCATCTCGATCATCTGCCACTCAATCTGATCCTCACCCTCCCGATCATCTCCCACACAATCCGATCCTCATCCTCCTGATCATCTCCCACACAATCTGATCCTTACCCTCTCGATCATCTCCCACTCAATCTGATCCTCACCCCCCTGATAATCTCCCACTGAATCAGATCCTCACCCTCCCGATCATCTCCCACTCAATCTGATCCTCATCCTCCGGATCATCTCCCACTCAATCTGATCCTCACTCTCACGATCATCTCCCACTCAATCTGATCCTCACCTTCCCGATCATCTCCCACTCCATCTGTTCCTCACCCTCCCGAACATCTCCCACTCAATCTGATCCTCACCCTCCCGACCATCTCACACTCAATCTGATCCTCACCCTCCCGATCATCTCCCACTCAATCTGATCCTCACCCTCCCGATCATCTCCCACTCCATCTGATCATCACCCTCCCGACCATCTCCCACTCAATCTGATCCTCATCTTCCCGATGATCTCCCACTCAATCTGATCTTCACCCTCACGACCATCACCCACTCAATCTGATCCTCACCTTCCCGATCATCTCCCACTTAATCTGATCCTCACCCTCCCGACCATCTCGCACTCAATCTGATCCTCACCCTCCCGATCATCTCCCACTCAATCTGATCCTCACCCGTCTGACCATCTCCCACTCAACCTGATCCTCACCCTCCCGATCATTTCCCACTCAATCTGATCCTCACCCTTCCCATCATCTAACACTCAATCTAATCCTCACCCTCACCATCATCTCCCACAATCTGATCCTCAACCTCCCGACCATCTCCCATTCAATCTGATCATCACCTTCCCGATCATCTTCCACTCAATCTGAACCTCACCCTTTCGACCATCTCCCACTCACTGTTCCTCACCCTCCCGACCATCTTCCACTCAATCTGATCCTCACGCTCCGATCATCTCCCACTCAATCTGAACCTCATCCTCCCGATCATCTCCCACTCAATCTGATCCTCATCCTCCCGATCATCTTCCACTCAATCTGATCCTCACCCTCCCGATCATCTCCCACACAATCTGATCCTCATCCTCCCGATCATCTCCCACTCAATCTGATCCTCATCCTCCCGATCATCTCCCACTCAATCTGATCCTCACCCTCTCGATCATCTCCCACTCAATCTGATCCTCACCCCCCTGATAATCTCCCACTGAATCTGATCATCACCCTCACGACCATCTCCCAATCAATCTGATCCTCACCTTCCCGATTATCTCCCACTCAATCTGATCCTCACCCTCCCGATCATCTCCCACACAATCCGATTCTCATCCTCCTGATCATCTCCCACTCAATCTGATCCTCACCCCTCTGATAATCTCCCACTGAATCTGATCCTCACCCTCCCGATCATCTCCCACTCAATCTGATCCTCACCCTCCCGATCATCTCCCACTCAATCTGATCCTCACCGTCACAAGCATCTCCTACTCCATCTGTTCCTCACCCTCCTGATCATCTCCCACTCAATCTGATCCTCACCCTCCCAATCATCTCCCACACAATCTGATCCTCATCCTCCCGATCATCTCCCACTCAATCTGATCCTCACCCTCTCGATCATCTCCCACTCAATCTGATCCTCACCCCCCTGATAATCTCCCACTGAATCTGATCCTCACCCTCCCGATCATCTCCCACTCCATCTGATCCTCACCTGCCGATCAACTCCCACTCAATCTGATCCTCATCCTACCGATCATCTCCAACTCAATCTGATCCTCACCCTCTCGATCATCTCCCACTCAATCTGATCCTCACCCCCCTGATAATCTCCCACTGAATCTGATCCTCACCCTCACGACCATCTCCCAATCAGTCTGATCCTCACCTTCCCGATCATTTCCCACTCAATCTGATCCACACCCTCCTGATCATCTCCCACTCAATCTGATCCTCCCCATCTCGATCATCTGCCACTCAATCTGATCCTCACCCTCCCGATCATCTCCCACACAATCCGATCCTCATCCTCCTGATCATCTCCCACACAATCTGATCCTTACCCTCTCGATCATCTCCCACTCAATCTGATCCTCACCCCCCTGATAATCTCCCACTGAATCAGATCCTCACCCTCCCGATCATCTCCCACTCAATCTGATCCTCATCCTCCGGATCATCTCCCACTCAATCTGATCCTCACTCTCACGATCATCTCCCACTCAATCTGATCCTCACCTTCCCGATCATCTCCCACTCCATCTGTTCCTCACCCTCCCGAACATCTCCCACTCAATCTGATCCTCACCCTCCCGACCATCTCACACTCAATCTGATCCTCACCCTCCCGATCATCTCCCACTCAATCTGATCCTCACCCTCCCGATCATCTCCCACTCCATCTGATCATCACCCTCCCGACCATCTCCCACTCAATCTGATCCTCATCTTCCCGATGATCTCCCACTCAATCTGATCTTCACCCTCACGACCATCACCCACTCAATCTGATCCTCACCTTCCCGATCATCTCCCACTTAATCTGATCCTCACCCTCCCGACCATCTCGCACTCAATCTGATCCTCACCCTCCCGATCATCTCCCACTCAATCTGATCCTCACCCGTCTGACCATCTCCCACTCAACCTGATCCTCACCCTCCCGATCATTTCCCACTCAATCTGATCCTCACCCTCACGGTCATCTCCCACTCAATCTGATCCTCACCCCCCTGATAATCTCCCACTGAATCTGATCCTCACCCTCCCGACCATCTCCCAATCAATCTGATCCTCACCCTCCCGAACATCTCCCACTCAATCTGATCCTCACCCTCCCGACCATCTCCCACTCAATCTGATCCTCACCCTCCCGATCATCTCCCACTCCATCTGATCCTCACCCTCCAGACCATCTCGCACTCAATCTGATCCTCTCCTCCCGACCATCTCCCACTCAATCTGATCCTCACCCTCTCGATCATCTCCCACTCAATCTGATCCTCACTCTCCTGATAATCTCCCGCTGAATCTGATCCTCACCCTTCCCATCATCTCCCACTCAATCTAATCCTCAACCTCACCATCATCTCCCACAATCTGATCCTCATCTTCCCGACCATCTCCCATTCAATCAGATCATCACCTTCCCGATCATCTCCCGCTCAATCTGATCCTCACCCTTTCGACGATCTCCCACTCACTGTTCCTCACCCTCCCGACCATCTCGCATTCAATCTGATCCTCACCCTCCCGATCATCTCCCACTCCATCTGATCCTCACGCTCCCGATGATCTCCCACTCAATCTGATCCTCACCGTCACAAGCATCTCCTACTCTATCTGTTCCTCACCCTCCCGACCATCTCCCACTCAATCTGATCCTCACCCTCCTGATCATCTCCCACACAATCTGATCCTCATCCTCCCGATCATCTCCCACTCAATCTGATCCTCATCCTACCGATCATCTCCAACTCAATCTGATCCTCACCCTCTCGATCATCTCCCACTCAATCTGTTCCTCACCCCCCTGATAATCTCCCACTGAATCTGACCCTCACCCTTCCCATCATCTCCCACTCAATCTAATCCTCACACTCACCATCATCTCCCTCAATCTGATCCTCACCCTCTCGATCATCTCCCACTCAATCTGATCCTCACCCTCCCGACCATCTCCCACTCACTGTTCCTCACCCTCCCGATCATCTCCCACTCAATCTGATCCTCACCCTCCCGATCATCTCCCACTCAATCTGATCCTCACCCTCCCGACCATCTCCCACTCAATCTGATCCTCTCCTCCCGACCATCTCCCACTCAATCTGATCCTCACCCTCCAGATCATCTCCCACTCAATCTGATCCTCACCCTCCCGATCATCTCCCACTCAATCTGATCCTCACCTTCCCGATCATCTCCCACTCAATCTGATCCTCACCTTCCCGATCATCTCCCACACAATCTGATCCTCACCCTCACGACCATCTCCCACTCAATCTGATCCTCATCTTCCCGATGATCTCCCACTCAATCTGATCCTCACCCTCACTACCATCTCCCACTCAATCTGATCCTCATCTTCCCGATGATCTCCCACTCAATCTGATCCTCACCCGTCTGACCATCTCCCACTCAATCTGATCCTCACCCTCACGACCATCTCCCACTCAATCTGATCCACACCTTCCCGATCATCTCCCACTTAATCTGATCCTCACCCTCCCGACCATCTCGCACTCAATCTGATCCTCACCCTCACGACCATCTCCCACTCAATCTGATCCTCATCTTCCCGATGATCTCTCACTCAATCTGATCCTCATCCTACCTATCATCTCAGACTCAATCTGATCCTCACCCTCCCGATCATCTCCCACTCAATCTGATCCTCATCCTATCTATCATCTCAGACTCAATCTGATCCTCACCCTCCCGACCATCTCCCACTCCATCTGATCCTCACCCTCCCGATCATCTCCCACTCATTCTGATCCTCACCCGTCAGACCATCTCCCACTCAATCTGATCCTCACCTTCCCGACCATCTCCCACTCAATCTGATCCTCACCCTCCCGATCATCTCCCACAGAATCTGATCCTCACCGTCCCGATCATCTCCCACTCAATCTGATCCTCACCCTCCCGAACATCTCCCACTCAATCTGATCCTCACCGTCCCGACCATCTCCCACTCAATCTGATCCTCATCGTCCCGATCATCTCCCACTCAATCTGATCCTCACCCTCCCGACCATCTCCCACTCTATCTGATCATCACACTCTCGACCATCTCCCACTCAATCTGATCCTCACCCTCCCGATCATCTCCCACTCAATCTGATCCTCACCTTCCCGATCATCTCCCACTCAATCTGATCCTCACCTTCCCGATCATCTCCCACACAATCTGATCCTCACCCTCACGACCATCTCCCACTCAATCTGATCCTCATCTTCCCGATGATCTCCCATTCAATCTGATCCTCACCCTCACTACCATCTCCCACTCAATCTGATCCTCATCTTCCCGATGATCTCCCACTCAATCTGATCCTCACCCGTCTGACCATCTCCCACTCAATCTGATCCTCACCCTCACGACCATCTCCCACTCAATCTGATCCACACCTTCCCGATCATCTCCCACTTAATCTGATCCTCACCCTCCCGACCATCTCGCACTCAATCTGATCCTCACCCTCACGACCATCTCCCACTCAATCTGATCCTCATCTTCCCGATGATCTCTCACTCAATCTGATCCTCATCCTACCTATCATCTCAGACTCAATCTGATCCTCACCCTCCCGATCATCTCCCACTCAATCTGATCCTCATCCTATCTATCATCTCAGACTCAATCTGATCCTCACCCTCCCGACCATCTCCCACTCCATCTGATCCTCACCCTCCCGATCATCTCCCACTCATTCTGATCCTCACCCGTCAGACCATCTCCCACTCAATCTGATCCTCACCTTCCCGACCATCTCCCACTCAATCTGATCCTCACCCTCCCGATCATCTCCCACAGAATCTGATCCTCACCGTCCCGATCATCTCCCACTCAATCTGATCCTCACCCTCCCGAACATCTCCCACTCAATCTGATCCTCACCGTCCCGACCATCTCCCACTCAATCTGATCCTCATCGTCCCGATCATCTCCCACTCAATCTGATCCTCACCCTCCCGACCATCTCCCACTCTATCTGATCATCACACTCTCGACCATCTCCCACTCAAACTGATCCTCACCCTCCTGATCATCTCCCGCTGAATCTGATCCTCACCATTCCCATCATCTAACACTCAATCTAATCCTCACCCTCACCATCATCTCCCACAATCTGATCCTCAACCTCCCGACCATCTCCCATTCAATCTGATCATCACCTTCCCGATCATCTCCCACTCAATCTGAACCTGACCCTTTCGACCATCTCCCACTCACTGTTCCTCACCCTCCCCACCATCTCGCATTCAATCTGATCCTCACCCTCCAGATCATCTCCCAATCCATCTGTTCCGCACCCTCCGGACCATCTTCCACTCAATCTGATCCTCACGCTCCGATCATCTCCCACTCAATCTGAACCTCACCCTCCCGACCATCTCCCACACAATCTGATCCTCATCCTCCCGATCATCTCCCACTCAATCTGATCCTCATCCTCCCGATCATCTCCCAGACAATCTGATCCTCATCCTCCCGATCATCTCCCACTCAATCTGATCCTCATCGTACCGATCATCTCCCACTCAATCTGATCCTCACCCTCCCGATCATCTCCCACACAATCTGTTCCTCATCCTACCGATCATCTCCCACTCAATCTGATCCTCACCCCCCTGATAATCTCCCACTGAATCTGATCCTCACCCTCCCGATCATCTCCCACTCCATCTGATCCTCACCTGCCGATCAACTCCCACTCAATCTGATCCTCATCCTACCGATCATCTCCAACTCAATCTGATCGTCACCCTCCCGACCATCTCCCACTCAATCTGATCCTCACCCTCACGGTCATCTCCCACTCAATCTGATCTTCACCCTCCCGACCATCTCCCACTTAATCTGATCCTCACCCTCCCGATCATCTCCCACTCAATCTGGTCCTGACCCTCCCGACCATCTCCCACTCAATCTGATCCTCACCCTCCCGATCATCTCCCACAATCTGATCCTCACCCTCCCGACCATCTCCCACTCAATCTGATCCTCACCCTCCCGATCATCTCCCACTCAATCTGATCCTCACCCTCCTGATCATTTCCCACTCAATCTGATCCTCACCCTCCTGACCATCTCCCACTCAATCTGATCCTCACCCTCCTGATAATCTCCCGCTGAATCTGATCCTCACACTTCCCATTATCTCCCACTCAATATAATCCTCACCCTCACCATCATCTCCCACAATCTGATCCTCATCCTCCCGACCATCTCCCACTCAATCTGATCCTCACCCGTCTGACCATCTCCCACACAATCTGATCCTCACCCTCCCGACCATCTCCCACTCAATCTGATCCTCACCCTCCTGATCATCTCCCACTCAATCTGATCCTCACCCTCACGGTCATCTCCCACTCAATCTGATCTTCACCCTCCCGACCATCTCCCACTCAATCTGATCCTCACCCTCCTGATCATCTCCCACTCAATCTGATCCTCACCCTCACGGTCATCTCCCACTCAATCTGATCCTCACCCTCCCGACAATCTCGCACTCAATCTGATCCTCACCCTCCCGATCATCTCCCACTCAATCTGATCCTCACCCTCCCGACCATCTCCAACTCAATCTGATCCTCACCCTCCTGATCATCTCCCACTCAATCTGATCCTCACCCTCACGGTCATCTCCCCCTCAATCTGATCTTCACCCTCCCGATCATCTCCCACACAATCTGATCCTCACCCTCCTGATCATCTCCCGGTCAATCTGATCCTCACCCTCCCGATCATCTCCCACTCAATCTGATCATCACCCTACCGATCATCTCCCACTCAATCTGATCCTCACCCTTCTGACCATCTCGCACTCAATCTGATCCTCACCCTCCCGATCATCTCCCACTCAATCTGATCCTCACCCTCCTGATCATCTCCCACTCAATCTGATCCTCACCCTCACGGTCATCTCCCACTCAATCTGATCTTCACCCTCCGGACCATCTCCCACTCAATCTGATCCTCACCCTCCCGACCATCTCGCACTCAATCTGATCCTCACCCTCCCGATCATCTCCCACTCAATCTGATCCTCACCCTCCCGATCATCTCCTTCTCAATCTGATCCTCACCCGACTGACCATCTCACACTCAATCTGATCCTCACCCTCCTGATCATTTCCCACTCAATCTGATCCTCACCCTCCTGATCATCTCCCACTCAATCTGATCCTCACCCTCCCGACCATCTCCCACTGAATCTGATCCTCACCCTCTCGATCATCTCCCACTCAATCTGATCCTCACCCTCCTGATCATTTCCCACTCAATCTGATCCTCACCCTCCTGATCATCTCCCACTGAATCTGATCCTCACCTCCCGATCATCTCCCATTCCATCTGATCCTCTCCCTCCCGATCATCTCCCACTCAATCTGATCCTCACCCTCCCGACCATTTCCCACTCAATCTGATCCTCACCCTCACGGTCATCTCCCACTCAATCTGATCTTCACCCTCCCGACCATCTCCCACTTAATCTGATCCTCACCCTCACGGTCATCTCCCACTCAATCTGATCTTCACCCTCCCGACCATCTCCCACTTAATCTGATCCTCACCCTCCCGATCATCTCCCACTCAATCTGGTCCTGACCCTCCCGACCATCTCCCACTCAATCTGATCCTCACCCTCCCGATCATCTCCCACAATCTGATCCTCACCCTCCCGACCATCTCCCACTCAATCTGATCCTCACCCTCCCGATCATCTCCCACTCAATCTGATCCTCACCCTCCTGATCATTTCCCACTCAATCTGATCCTCACCCTCCTGACCATCTCCCACTCAATCTGATCCTCACCCTCCTGATAATCTCCCGCTGAATCTGATCCTCACACTTCCCATTATCTCCCACTCAATATAATCCTCACCCTCACCATCATCTCCCAAAATCTGATCCTCATCCTCCCGACCATCTCCCACTCAATCTGATCCTCACCCGTCTGACCATCTCCCACACAATCTGATCCTCACCCTCCCGACCATCTCCCACTCAATCTGATCCTCACCCTCCTGATCATCTCCCACTCAATCTGATCCTCACCCTCACGGTCATCTCCCACTCAATCTGATCTTCACCCTCCCGACCATCTCCCAGTCAATCTGATCCTCACCCTCCTGATCATCTCCCACTCAATCTGATCCTCACCCTCACGGTCATCTCCCACTCAATCTGATCCTCACCCTCCCGACCATCTCGCACTCAATCTGATCCTCACCCTCCCGATCATCTCCCACTCAATCTGATCCTCACCCTCCCGACCATCTCCAACTCAATCTGATCCTCACCCTCCTGATCATCTCCCACTCAATCTGATCCTCACCCTCACGGTCATCTCCCCCTCAATCTGATCTTCACCCTCCCGATCATCTCCCACACAATCTGATCCTCACCCTCCTGATCATCTCCCGGTCAATCTGATCCTCACCCTCCCGATCATCTCCCACTCAATCTGATCCTCACCCTTCTGACCATCTCGCACTCAATCTGATCCTCACCCTCCCGATCATCTCCCACTCAATCTGATCCTCACCCTCCTGATCATCTCCCACTCAATCTGATCCTCACCCTCACGGTCATCTCCCACTCAATCTGATCTTCACCCTCCGGACCATCTCCCACTCAATCTGATCCTCACCCTCCCGACCATCTCGCACTCAATCTGATCCTCACCCTCCCGATCATCTCCCACTCAATCTGATCCTCACCCTCCCGATCATCTCCTTCTCAATCTGATCCTCACCCGTCTGACCATCTCACAATCAATCTGATCCTCACTCTCCTGATCATTTCCCACTCAATCTGATCCTCACCCTCCTGATCATCTCCCACTCAATCTGATCCTCACCCTCCCGACCATCTCCCACTGAATCTGATCCTCACCCTCTCGATCATCTCCCACTCAATCTGATCCTCACCCTCCTGATCATTTCCCACTCAATCTGATCCTCACCCTCCTGATCATCTCCCACTGAATCTGATCCTCACCTCCCGATCATCTCCCATTCCATCTGATCCTCTCCCTCCCGATCATCTCCCACTCAATCTGATCCTCACCCTCCCGACCATTTCCCACTCAATCTGATCCTCACCCTCACGGTCATCTCCCACTCAATCTGATCTTCACCCTCCCGACCATCTCCCACTTAATCTGATCCTCACCCTCCCGGTCATCTCCCACTCAATCTGGTCCTGACCCTCCCGACCATCTCCCACTCAATCTGATCCTCAGCCTCCCGATCATCTCCCACAATCTGATCCTCACCCTCCCGACCATCTCCCACTCAATCTGATCCTCACCCTCCCAATCATCTCCTTCTCAATCTGATCCTCACCCTCCCGACCATCTCCCACTCAATCTGATCCTCACCCTCCCGACCATCTCCCACTCAATCTGATCCTCACCCTCCCGATCATCTCCCACTCATTCTGATCCTCACCCTAACGATCATCTCCCACTCCATCTGATCCTCACTTACCCGATCATCTCCCACTCAATCTGATCCTCACCCTCCCGACCATCTCGCACTCAATCTGATCCTCACCCTCCCGATCATCTCCCACTCAATCTGATCCTCACCCTCCCGACCATCTCCCACTCAATCTGATCCTCACCCTCCTGATCATTTCCCACTCAATCTGATCCTCACCCTGCCAATCATCTCACACTCAATCTGATCCTCACCCTCTCGACCATCTCCCACTCAATCTGATCCTCACCCTCCCGACCATCTCCCACTCAATCTGATCCTCACCCTCACTGTCATCTCCCACTCAATCTGATCCTCACCCTCTCGATCATCTCCCACTCAATCTGATCCTCACCCTCTCGATCATCACCCACTCAATCTGATCCTCACCCTCTCGAGCATCTCCCACTCAATCTGATCCTCACCCTCCCAATCATCTCCTTCTCAATCTGATCCTCACCCTCCCGACCATCTCCCAGTCAATCTGATCCTCACCCTCCTGATCATCTCCCACTCAATCTGATCCTCACCCTCACGGTCATCTCCCACTCAATCTGATGTTCACCCTCCCTACCATCTCCCACTCAATCTGATCCTCACCCTCCCGACCATCTCCCACTCAATCTGATCCTCACCCTCCCGAACATCTCCCACAATCTGATCCTCACCCTCCCGACCATCTCCCACTCAATCTGATCCTCACCCTCCCGACCATCTCCCACTCAATCTGATCCTCACCCTCCCGATCATCTCCCACAATCTGATCCTCACCATCCCGACCATCTCCCACTCAATCTGATCCTCACCCTCCCGATCATCTCCCACAATCTGATCCTCACCATCCCGACCATCTCCCACTCAATCTGATCCTCACCCTCCCGACCATCTCCAACTCAATCTGATCCTCACCCTCCTGATCATTTCCCACTCAATCTGATCCTCACTCGTCTGACCATCTCCCACTGAATCTGATCCTCACCCTCCTGATCATTTCCCACTCAATCTGATCCTCACCCTCCTGATTATCTCCCACTCAATCTGCTCCTCTCCTTCACGGTCATCTCCCACTCAATCTGATCCTCACCCTCCCGACCATCTCCCACTGAATCTGATCCTCACCCTCCTGATCATTTCCCACTCAATCTGATCCTCACCCTCCTGACCATCTCCCACTCAATCTGATCCTCACCCTCCCAATCATCTCCTTCTCAATCTGATCCTCACCCGTCTGACCATCTCCCACACAATCTGATCCTCACCCTCCCGACCATCTCCCACTCAATCTGATCCTCACCCTCCTGATCATCTCCCACTCAATCTGATCCTCACCCTCCCAATCATCTCCTTCTCAATCTGATCCTCTCCCGTCTGACAATCTCCCACACAATCTGATCGTCACCCTCCCGACCATCTCCCACTCAATCTGATCCTCACCCTCACGGTCATCTCCCACTCAATCTTATCTTCACCCTCCCGATCATCTCCCACTCAATCTGGTCCTGACCCTCCCGACCATCTCCCACTCAATCTGATCCTCACCCGTCTGACCATCTCCCACACAATCTGATCCTCACCCTCCCGACCATCTCCCACTCAATCTGATCCTCACCCTCCTGATCATCTCCCACTCAATCTGATCCTCACCCTCACGGTCATCTCCCACTCAATCTGATCTTCACCCTCCCGACCATCTCCCACTCAATCTGATCCTCACCCTCCTGATCATCTCCCACTCAATCTGATCCTCACCCTCACGGTCATCTCCCACTCAATCTGATCCTCACCCTCCCGACCATCTCGCACTCAATCTGATCCTCACCCTCCCGATCATCTCCCACTCAATCTGATCCTCACCCTCCCGACCATCTCCAACTCAATCTGATCCTCACCCTCCTGATCATCTCCCACTCAATCTGATCCTCACCCTCACGGTCATCTCCCACTCAATCTGATCTTCACCCTCCCGATCATCTCCCACACAATCTGATCCTCACCCTCCTGATCATCTCCCTCTCAATCTGATCCTCACCCTCCCGATCATCTCCCACTCAATCTGATCCTCACCCTCCTGATCATCTCCCACTCAATCTGATCCTCACCCTCACGGTCATCTCCCACTCAATCTGATTTTCACCCTCCGGACCATCTCCCACTCAATCTGATCCTCACCCTCCCGATCATGTCCCACTCAATCTGATCCTTACACTAACGATCATCTCCCACTCAATCTGATCCTCACCCTCCCGACCATCTCGCACTCAATCTGATCCTCACCCTCCCGATCATCTCCCACTCAATCTGATCCTCACCCTCCCGATCATCTCCTTCTCAATCTGATCCTCACCCGTCTGACCATCTCACACTCAATCTGATCCTCACCCTCCTGATCATTTCCCACTCAATCTGATCCTCACCCTCCTGATCATCTCCCACTCAATCTGATCCTCACCCTCCCGACCATCTCCCACTGAATCTGATCCTCACCCTCTCGATCATCTCCCACTCAATCTGATCCTCACTCTCCTGATCATTTCCCACTCAATCTGATCCTCACCCTCCTGATCATCTCCCACTGAATCTGATCCTCACCTCCCGATCATCTCCCATTCCATCTGATCCTCTCCCTCCCGATCATCTCCCACTCAATCTGATCCTCACCCTCCCGACCATTTCCCACTCAATCTGATCCTCACCCTCACGGTCATCTCCCACTCAATCTGATCTTCACCCTCCCGACCATCTCCAACTTAATCTGATCCTCACCCTCCCGGTCATCTCCCACTCAATCTGGTCCTGTTCCTCCCGACCATCTCCCACTCAATCTGATCCTCACCCTCCCGATCATCTCCCACAATCTGATCCTCACCCTCCCGACCATCTCCCACTCAATCTGATCCTCACCCTCCCAATCATCTCCTTCTCAATCTGATCCTCACCCTCCCGACCATCTCCCACTCAATCTGATCCTCACCCTCCTGATCATCTCCCACTCAATCTGATCCTCACCCTCACGGTCATCTCCCACTCAATCTGATCTTCACCCTCCCGACCATCTCCCACTCAATCTGATCCTCACCCTAACGATCATCTCCCACTCCATCTGATCCTCACTTACCCGATCATCTCCCACAATCTGATCCTCACCATCCCGACCATCTCCCACTCAATCTGATCCTCACCCTCCCGACCATCTCCCACTCAATCTGATACTCACCCTCCTGATCATTTCCCACTCAATCTGATCCTCACTCGTCTGACCATCTCCCACTGAATCTGATCCTCACCCTCCTGATCATTTCCCACTCAATCTGATCCTCACCCTCCTGATTATCTCCCACTCAATCTGCTCCTCTCCTTCACGGTCATCTCCCACTCAATCTGATCCTCACCCTCCCGACCATCTCCCACTGAATCTGATCCTCACCCTCCTGATCATTTCCACACAAAATCTGATCCTCACCCTCCGGACGATCTCCCACTCAATCTGATCCTCACCCTCCCAATCATCTCCTTCTCAATCTGATCCTCACCCGTCTGACCATCTCCCACACAATCTGATCCTCACCCTCCAGACCATCTCCCACTCAATCTGATCCTCACCCTCCTGATCATCTCCCACTCAATCTGATCCTCACCCTCCCAATCATCTCCTTCTCAATCTGATCCTCTCCCGTCTGACAATCTCCCACACAATCTGATCCTCACCCTCCTGATCATCTCCCACTCAGTCTGATCCTCACCCTCACGGTCATCTCCCACTCAATCTGATGTTCACCCTCCCGACCATCTCCCACTCAATCTGATCCTCACCCTCCCGATCATCTGCCACTCAATCTGATCCTCACCCTAACGATCATCTCCCACTCCATCTGATCCTCACCCACCCGATCATCTCCCACTCAATCTGATCCTCACCCTCCCGACCATCTCCCACTCAATCTGATCCTCACCCTCCCGATCATCTCCCACAATCTGATCCTCACCCTCCCGACCATCTCCCACTCAATCTGATCCTCACCCTCCCGACCAGCTCCCACTCAATCTGATCCTCACCCTCCCGATCATCTCCCACAATCTGATCCTCACCATCCCGACCATCTCCCACTCAATCTGATCCTCACCCTCCCGATCATCTCCCACAATCTGATCCTCAGCATCCCGACCATCTCCCACTCAATCTGATCCTCACCCTCCCGACCATCTCCCACTCAATCTGATCCTCACCCTCCTGATCATTTCCCACTCAATCTGATCCTCACTCGTCTGACCATCTCCCACTGAATCTGATCCTCACCCTCCTGATCATATCCCACTCAATCTGATCCTCACCCTCCTGATTATCTCCCACTCAATCTGCTCCTCCCCTTCACGGTCATCTCCCACTCAATCTGATCCTCACCCTCCCGACCATCTCCCACTGAATCTGATCCTCACCCTCCTGATCATTTCCCACTCAATCTGATCCTCACCCTCCTGACCATCTCCCACACAATCTGATCCTCACCCTCCCGACCATCTCCCACTCAATCTGATCCTCACCCTCCTGATCATCTCCCACTCAATCTGATCCTCACCCTCCCAATCATCTCCTTCTCAATCTGATCCTCTCCCGTCTGACAATCTCCCACACAATCTGATCCTCACCCTCCTGATCATCTCCCACTGTCTGATCCTCACCCTCACGGTCATCTCCCACTCAATCTGATGTTCACCCTCCCGACCATCTCCCACTCAATCTGATCCTCACCCTCCCGATCATCTGCCACTCAATCTGATCCTCACCCTAACGATCATCTCCCACTCCATCTGATCCTCACCCACCCGATCATCTCCCACTCAATCTGATCCTCACCCTCCCGACCATCTCCCACTCAATCTGATCCTCACCCTCCCGATCATCTCCCACAATCTGATCCTCACCCTCCCGACCATCTCCCACTCAATCTGATCCTCACCCTCCCGACCAGCTCCCACTCAATCTGATCCTCACCCTCCCGATAATCTCCCACAATCTGATCCTCACCATCCCGACCATCTCCCACTCAATCTGATCCTCACCCTCCCGATCATCTCCCACAATCTGATCCTCACCATCCCGACCATCTCCCACTCAATCTGATCCTCACCCTCCCGACCATCTCCCACTCAATCTGATCCTCACCCTCCTGATCATTTCCCACTCAATCTGATCCTCACTCGTCTGACCATCTCCCACTGAATCTGATCCTCACCCTCCTGATCATATCCCACTCAATCTGATCCTCACCCTCCTGATTATCTCCCACTCAATCTGCTCCTCCCCTTCACGGTCATCTCCCACTCAATCTGATCCTCACCCTCCCGACCATCTCCCACTGAATCTGATCCTCACCCTCCTGATCATTTCCCACTCAATCTGATCCTCACCCTCCTGACCATCTCCCACTCAATCTGATCCTCACCCTCCCAATCATCTCCTTCTCAATCTGATCCTCACCCGTCTGACCATCTCCCACACAATCTGATCCTCACCCTCCCGACCATCTCCCACTCAATCTGATCCTCACCCTCCTGATCATCTCCCACTCAATCTGATCCTCACCCTCCCAATCATCTCCTTCTCAATCTGATCCTCTCCCGTCTGACAATCTCCCACACAATCTGATCGTCACCCTCCCGACCATCTCCCACTCAATCTGATCCTCACCCTCACGGTCATCTCCCACTCAATCTGATCTTCACCCTCCCGATCATCTCCCACTCAATCTGGTCCTGACCCTCCCGACCATCTCCCACTCAATCTGATCCGCACCCGTCTGACCATCTCCCACACAATCTGATCCTCACCCTCCCGACCATCTCCCACTCAATCTGATCCTCACCCTCCTGATCATCTCCCACTCAATCTGATCCTCACCCTCACGGTCATCTCCCACTCAATCTGATCTTCACCCTCCCGACCATCTCCCACTCAATCTGATCCTCACCCTCCCGACCATCTCCCACTCAATCTGATCCTCACCCTCCTGATCATTTCCCACACAATCTGATCCTCACTCGTCTGACCATCTCCCACTGAATCTGATCCTCACCCTCCTGATCATTTCCCACTCAATCTGATCCACACCCTCCTGATTATCTCCCACTCAATCTGCTCCACTCCTTCACGGTCATCTCCCACTCAATCTGATCCTCACCCTCCCGACCATCTCCCACTGAATCTGATCCTCACCCTCCTGATCATTTCCCACTCAATCTGATCCTCACCCTCCTGACCATCTCCCACTCAATCTGATCCTCACCCTCCCAATCATCTCCTTCTCAATCTGATCCTCACCCGTCTGACCATCTCCCACACAATCTGATCCTCACCCTCCCGACCATCTCCCACTCAATTTGATCCCCACCCCCCTGATCATCTCCCACTCAATCTGATCCTCACCCTCTCGATCATCTCCCACTCAATCTGATCCTCACCCTCCCGACCATCTCCAACTCAATCTGATCCTCACCCTCCTGATCATCTCCCACTCAATCTGATCCTCACCCTCACGGTCATCTCCCACTCAATCTGATCTTCACCCTCCCGATCATCTCCCACACAATCTGATCCTCACCCTCCTGATCATCTCCCTCTCAATCTGATACTCACCCTCCCGATCATCTCCCACTCAATCTGATCCTCACCCTCCTGATCATCTCCCACTCAATCTGATCCTCACCCTCACGGTCATCTCCCACTCAATCTGATCTTCACCCTCCGGACCATCTCCCACTCAATCTGATCCTCACCCTCCTGACCATCTCCCACTCAATCTGATCCTCACCCTCCCAATCATCTCCTTCTCAATCTGATCCTCACCCGTCTGACCATCTCCCACACAATCTGATCCTCACCCTCCCGACCATCTCCCACTCAATCTGATCCTCACCCTCCTGATCATCTCCCACTCAATCTGATCCTCACCCTCCCAATCATCTCCTTCTCAATCTGATCCTCTCCCGTCTGACAATCTCCCACACAATCTGATCGTCACCCTCCCGACCATCTCCCACTCAATCTGATCCTCACCCTCACGGTCATCTCCCACTCAATCTGATCTTCACCCTCCCGATCATCTCCCACTCAATCTGGTCCTGACCCTCCCGACCATCTCCCACTCAATCTGATCCTCACCCGTCGGACCATCTCCCACACAATCTGATCCTCACCCTCCCGACCATCTCCCACTCAATCTGATCCTCACCCTCCTGATTATCTCCCACTCAATCTGATCCTCACCCTCACGGTCATCTCCCACTCAATCTGATCTTCACCCTCCCGACCATCTCCCACTCAATCTGATCCTCACCCTCCTGATCATCTCCCACTCAATCTGATCCTCACCCTCACGGTCATCTCCCACTCAATCTGATCCTCACCCTCCCGACCATCTCGCACTCAATCTGATCCTCACCCTCCCGATCATCTCCCACTCAATCTGATCCTCACCCTCCCGACCATCTCCAACTCAATCTGATCCTCACCCTCCTGATCATCTCCCACTCAATCTGATCCTCACCCTCACGGTCATCTCCCACTCAATCTGATCTTCACCCTCCCGATCATCTCCCACACAATCTGATCCTCACCCTCCTGATCATCTCCCTCTCAATCTGATCCTCACCCTCCCGATCATCTCCCACTCAATCTGATCCTCACCCTCACGGTCATCTCCCACTCAATCTGATCTTCACCCTCCCGACCATCTCCCACTCAATCTGATCCTCACCCTAACGATCATCTCCCACTCCATCTGATCCTCACTTACCCGATCATCTCCCACAATCTGATCCTCACCATCCCGACCATCTCCCACTCAATCTGATCCTCACCCTCCCGACCATCTCCCACTCAATCTGATCCTCACCCTCCTGATCATTTCCCACTCAATCTGATCCTCACTCGTCTGACCATCTCCCACTGAATCTGATCCTCACCCTCCTGATCATTTCCCACTCAATCTGATCCTCACCCTCCTGATTATCTCCCACTCAATCTGCTCCTCTCCTTCACGGTCATCTCCCACTCAATCTGATCCTCACCCTCCCGACCATCTCCCACTGAATCTGATCCTCACCCTCCTGATCATTTCCACACAAAATCTGATCCTCACCCTCCGGACGATCTCCCACTCAATCTGATCCTCACCCTCCCAATCATCTCCTTCTCAATCTGATCCTCACCCGTCTGACCATCTCCCACACAATCTGATCCTCACCCTCCAGACCATCTCCCACTCAATCTGATCCTCACCCTCCTGATCATCTCCCACTCAATCTGATCCTCACCCTCCCAATCATCTCCTTCTCAATCTGATCCTCTCCCGTCTGACAATCTCCCACACAATCTGATCCTCACCCTCCTGATCATCTCCCACTCAGTCTGATCCTCACCCTCACGGTCATCTCCCACTCAATCTGATGTTCACCCTCCCGACCATCTCCCACTCAATCTGATCCTCACCCTCTCGATCATCTCCCACTCAATCTGATCCTCACCCTCCTGATCATTTCCCACTCAATCTGATCCTCACCCTCCTGATCATCTCCCACTGAATCTGATCCTCACCTCCCGATCATCTCCCATTCCATCTGATCCTCTCCCTCCCGATCATCTCCCACTCAATCTGATCCTCACCCTCCCGACCATTTCCCACTCAATCTGATCCTCACCCTCACGGTCATCTCCCACTCAATCTGATCCTCACCCTCCCGACCATCTCCCACTCAATCTGATCCTCACCCTCCCAATCATCTCCTTCTCAATCTGATCCTCACCCTCCCGACCATCTCCCACTCAATCTGATCCTCACCCTCCTGATCATCTCCCACTCAATCTGATCCTCACCCTCACGATCATCTCCCACTCAATCTGATCTTCACCCTCCCGACCATCTCCCACTCAATCTGATCCTCACCCTAACGATCATCTCCCACTCCATCTGATCCTCACTTACCCGATCATCTCCCACAATCTGATCCTCACCATCCCGACCATCTCCCACTCAATCTGATCCTCACCCTCCCGACCATCTCCCACTCAATCTGATCCTCACCCTCCTGATCATTTCCCACACAATCTGATCCTCACTCGTCTGACCATCTCCCACTGAATCTGATCCTCACCCTCCTGATCATTTCCCACTCAATCTGATCCACACCCTCCTGATTATCTCCCACTCAATCTGCTCCACTCCTTCACGGTCATCTCCCACTCAATCTGATCCTCACCCTCCCGACCATCTCCCACTGAATCTGATCCTCACCCTCCTGATCATTTCCCACTCAATCTGATCCTCACCCTCCTGACCATCTCCCACTCAATCTGATCCTCACCCTCCCAATCATCTCCTTCTCAATCTGATCCTCACCCGTCTGACCATCTCCCACACAATCTGATCCTCACCCTCCCGACCATCTCCCACTCAATCTGATCCTCACCCTCCTGATCATCTCCCACTCAATCTGATCCTCACCCTCCCAATCATCTCCCACTCAATCTAATCCTGACTCTCCCGACCATCTCCCACTCAATCTGATCCTCACCCTCCCGACCATCTCCCACTCCATCAGATCCTCACCCTCACAAGCATCTCCCACTCAATCTGATCCTCACCCTCCCGATCATCTCGCACTCAATCTGATCCTCACCCTCCCGACCATCTCCCACTCAATCTGATCCTCACCCTCCCGATCATCTCCCACTCAATCTGATCCTCACCCTCCCAATCATCTCCCACTCAATCTGATCCTCACACGTCTGACCATCTCCCACTCACTGTTCCTCACCCTCCCGACCATCTCCCACTCAATTTGATCCCCACCCCCCTGATCATCTCCCACTCAATTTGATCCGCACCCTCCAGACCATCTCCCACTCAATCTGATCCTCACCCTGCCGTCCATCTCCCACTCAATTTGATCCCCACCCCCCTGATCATCTCCCACTCAATCTGATCCTCACCCTCTCGATCATCTCCCACTCAATCTGATCCTCACCCTCCCGACCATCTCCAACTCAATCTGATCCTCACCCTCCTGATCATCTCCCACTCAATCTGATCCTCACCCTCACGGTCATCTCCGACTCAATCTGATCTTCACCCTCCTGATCATCTCCCTCTCAATCTGATCCTCACCCTCCCGATCATCTCCCACTCAATCTGATCCTCACCCTCCTGATCATCTCCCACTCAATCTGATCCTCACCCTCACGGTCATCTCCCACTCAATCTGATCTTCACCCTCCGGACCATCTCCCACTCAATCTGATCCTCACCCTCCCGATCATGTCCCACTCAATCTGATCCTTACCCTAACGATCATCTCCCACTCAATCTGATCCTCACCCTCCCGATCATCTCCCACTCAATCTGATCCTCACCCTCCCGATCATCTCCTTCTCAATCTGATCCTCACCCGTCTGACCATCTCACACTCAATCTGATCCTCACCCTCCTGATCATTTCCCACTCAATCTGATCCTCACCCTCCCGATCATCTCCCACTCAATCTGATCCTCACCCTCCTGATCATCTCCCACTCAATCTGATCCTCACCCTCACGGTCATCTCCCACTCAATCTGATCTTCACCCTCCGGACCATCTCCCACTCAATCTGATCCTCACCCTCCCGATCATGTCCCACTCAATCTGATCCTTACCCTAACGATCATCTCCCACTCAATCTGATCCTCACCCTCCCGACCATCTCGCACTCAATCTGATCCTCACCCTCCCGATCATCTCCCACTCAATCTGATCCTCACCCTCCCGATCATCTCCTTCTCAATCTGATCCTCACCCGTCTGACCATCTCACACTCAATCTGATCCTCACCCTCCTGATCATTTCCCACTCAATCTGATCCTCACCCTCCTGATCATCTCCCACTCAATCTGATCCTCACCCTCCCGACCATCTCCCACTGAATCTGATCCTCACCCTCTCGATCATCTACCACTCAATCTGATCCTCACCCTCCTGATCATTTCCCACTCAATCTGATCCTCACCCTCCTGATCATCTCCCACTGAATCTGATCCTCACCTCCCGATCATCTCCCATTCCATCTGATCCTCTCCCTCTCGATCATCTCCCACTCAATCTGATCCTCACCCTCTCGAGCATCTCCCACTCAATCTGATCCTCACCCTCCCAATCATCTCCTTCTCAATCTGATCCTCACCCGTCTGACCATCTCCCACTCAATCTGATCCTCACCCTCCTGATCATTTCCCACTCAATCTGATCCTCACCCTCCTGATCATCTCCCACTCAATCTGATCCTCACCCTCACTGTCATCTCCCACTCAATCTGATCCTCACCCTCCCGACCATCTCCCACTGAATCTGATCCTCACCCTCCCGATCATCTCCCACTCAATCTGATCCTCACCCTCTCGATCATCTCCCACTCAATCTGATCCTCACCCTCCCGATCATCTCCTTCTCAATCTGATCCTCACCCTCCCGACCATCTCCCACTCAATCTGATCCTCACCCTCCCGATCATCTCCCACTCAATCTGATCCTCACCCTCCCAATCATCTCACACTCAATCTGATCCTCACCCTCCCGACCATCTCCCACTGAATCTGATCCTCACCCTCCCGACCATCTCCCACTGAATCTGATCCTCACCCTCCCGATCATCTCCCACTGAATCTGATCCTCACCCTCTCGATCATCTCCCACTCCATCTGATCCTCACCCACCCGATCATCTCCCACTCAATCTGATCCTCACCCTCCCGATCATCTCCCACTCAATCTGATCCTCACCCTCCCGACCATCTCCCACTCAATCTAATCCTCACCCTCCCGACCATCTCCCACTCAATCTGATCCTCATCCTCTCGATCATCTCCCACTCCATCTGATCCTCACCCACCCGATCATCTCCCACTCAATCTGATCCTCACCCTCCCGATCATCCCCCACTCCATTTGATCCTCACCCACCCGATCATCTCCCACTCAATCTAATCCTGACTCTCCCGACCATCTCCCACTCAATCTGATCCTCACCCTCCCGACCATCTCCCACTCCATCAGATCCTCACCCTCACAAGCATCTCCCACTCAATCTGATCCTCACCCTCCCGATCATCTCCCACTCAATCTGATCCTCACCCTCCCGACCATCTCCCACTCAATCTGATCCTCACCCTCCCGATCATCTCCCACTCAATCTGATCCTCACCCTCCCAATCATCTCCCACTCAATCTGATCCTCACACGTCTGACCATCTCCCACTCACTGTTCCTCACCCTCCCGACCATCTCCCACTCAATTTGATCCCCACCCCCCTGATCATCTCCCACTCAATTTGATCCGCACCCTCCAGACCATCTCCCACTCAATCTGATCCTCACCCTGCCGTCCATCTCCCACTCAATTTGATCCCCACCCCCCTGATCATCTCCCACTCAATCTGATCCTCACCCTCTCGATCATCTCCCACTCAATCTGATCCTCACCCTCCCGACCATCTCCAACTCAATCTGATCCTCACCCTCCTGATCATCTCCCACTCAATCTGATCCTCACCCTCACGGTCATCTCCCACTCAATCTGATCTTCACCCTCCCGATCATCTCCCACACAATCTGATCCTCACCCTCCTGATCATCTCCCTCTCAATCTGATCCTCACCCTCCTGATCATCTCCCACTCAATCTGATCCTCACCCTCACGGTCATCTCCCACTAAATCTGATCTTCACCCTCCGGACCATCTCCCACTCAATCTGATCCTCACCCTCCCGATCATGTCCCACTCAATCTGATCCGTACCCTAACGATCATCTCCCACTCAATCTGATCCTCACCCTCCCGACCATCTCGCACTCAATCTGATCCTCACCCTCCCGATCATCTCCCACTCAATCTGATCCTCACCCTCCCGATCATCTCCTTCTCAATCTGATCCTCACCCGTCTGACCATCTCACACTCAATCTGATCCTCACCCTCCTGATCATTTCCCACTCAATCTGATCCTCACCCTCCTGATCATCTCCCACTCAATCTGATCCTCACCCTCCCGACCATCTCCCACTGAATCTGATCCTCACCCTCTCGATCATCTACCACTCAATCTGATCCTCACCCTCCTGATCATTTCCCACTCAATCTGATCCTCACCCTCCTGATCATCTCCCACTGAATCTGATCCTCACCTCCCGATCATCTCCCATTCCATCTGATCCTCTCCCTCCCGATCATCTCCCACTCAATCTGATCCTCACCCTCCCGACCATTTCCCACTCAATCTGATCCTCACCCTCACGGTCATCTCCCACTCAATCTGATCTTCACCCTCCCGACCATCTCCCACTTAATCTGATCCTCACCCTCCCGGTCATCTCCCACTCAATCTGGTCCTGACCCTCCCGACCATCTCCCACTCAATCTGATCCTCACCCTCCCGATCATCTCCCACAATCTGATCCTCACCCTCCCGACCATCTCCCACTCAATCTGATCCTCACCCTCCCAATCATCTCCTTCTCAATCTGATCCTCACCCTCCCGACCATCTCCCACTCAATCTGATCCTCACCCTCCTGATCATCTCCCACTCAATCTGATCCTCACCCTCACGGTCATCTCCCACTCAATCTGATCTTCACCCTCCCGACCATCTCCCACTCAATCTGATCCTCACCCTAACGATCATCTCCCACTCCATCTGATCCTCACTTACCCGATCATCTCCCACTCAATCTGATCCTCACACTCCCGACCATCTCGCACTCAATCTGATCCTCACCCTCCCGATCATCTCCCACTCAATCTGATCCTCACCCTCCCGACCATCTCCCACTCAATCTGATCCTCACCCTCCTGATCATTTCCCACTCAATCTGATCCTCACCCTCCCAATCATCTCACACTCAATCTGATCCTCACCCTCTCGACCATCTCCCACTCAATCTGATCCTCACCCTCCCGACCATCTCCCACTCAATCTGATCCTCACCCTCACTGTCATCTCCCACTCAATCTGATCCTCACCCTCTCGATCATCTCCCACTCAATCTGATCCTCACCCTCTCGATCATCTCCCACTCAATCTGATCCTCACCCTCTCGAGCATCTCCCACTCAATCTGATCCTCACCCTCCCAATCATCTCCTTCTCAATCTGATCCTCACCCGTCTGACCATCTCCCACTCAATCTGATCCTCACCCTCCTGATCATTTCCCACTCAATCTGATCCTCACCCTCCTGATCATCTCCCACTCAATCTGATCCTCACCCTCACTGTCATCTCCCACTCAATCTGATCCTCACCCTCCCGACCATCTCCCACTGAATCTGATCCTCACCCTCCCGATCATCTCCCACTCAATCTGATCCTCACCCTCTCGATCATCTCCCACTCAATCTGATCCTCACCCTCCCAATCATCTCCTTCTCAATCTGATCCTCACCCTCCCGACCATCTCCCACTCAATCTGATCCTCACCCTCCCGATCATCTCCCACTCAATCTGATCCTCACCCTCCCGATCATCTCACACTCAATCTGATCCTCACCCTCCCGATCATCTCCCACTGAATCTGATCCTCACCCTCCCGACCATCTCCCACTGAATCTGATCCTCACCCTCCCGATCATCTCCCACTGAATCTGATCCTCACCCTCTCGATCATCTCCCACTCCATCTGATCCTCACCCACCCGATCATCTCCCACTCAATCTGATCCTCACCCTCCCGATCATCTCCCACTCAATCTGATCCTCACCCTCCCGACCATCTCCCACTCAATCTAATCCTCACCCTCCCGACCATCTCCCACTCAATCTGATCCTCATCCTCTCGATCATCTCCCACTCCATCTGATCCTCACCCACCCGATCATCTCCCACTCAATCTGATCCTCACCCTCCCGATCATCCCCCACTCCATTTGATCCTCACCCACCCGATCATCTCCCACTCAATCTAATCCTGACTCTCCCGACCATCTCCCACTCAATCTGATCCTCACCCTCCCGACCATCTCCCACTCCATCAGATCCTCACCCTCACAAGCATCTCCCACTCAATCTGATCCTCACCCTCCCGATCATCTCCCACTCAATCTGATCCTCACCCTCCCGACCATCTCCCACTCAATCTGATCCTCACCCTCCCGATCATCTCCCACTCAATCTGATCCTCACCCTCCCAATCATCTCCCACTCAATCTGATCCTCACACGTCTGACCATCTCCCACTCACTGTTCCTCACCCTCCCGACCATCTCCCACTCAATTTGATCCCCACCCCCCTGATCATCTCCCACTCAATTTGATCCGCACCCTCCAGACCATCTCCCACTCAATCTGATCCTCACCCTGCCGTCCATCTCCCACTCAATTTGATCCCCACCCCCCTGATCATCTCCCACTCAATCTGATGCCCAGCCCGCACCCCTCCCACAGAATCGATGATTCCCCACCGTTCTCGCACTGGATTTGTTTCCCCAGACACAGATTATGTTTCCTCAGCCAGTCACCCCCCACTGGATCTGCCGACCCCTCATCCTCACGCCCCGAGTTTGTGCTTGTCCAGACCCGGCGGGGCTGACTGTGCCTCTGGCCCTGTCTCTTGTTCCAGCCTCGGGATGGGTCTACCGATTGTTTGCTGGGCCAGTCAGGAATTCCCTTCTGCTCCCAGTCCTCGCTTCGCTTGTCAGGTTATTGCAGGGGAGATCTCTGGGTGAAATTTCCCCACACTGAATTTTGTAGTTGTACGGGATTAGAGCCATCGAGCACCTCAGTATAGAAACTGGCGATTCAGCCCATCTAGTCAATGCTGAATTGTTAGTCTGCCTGCACCTTCATCTCCTCTCATCCACGTACTCAGCCGAGCTGCTCCTATCTGAGATTGTCCGCATTGCTCAATCTCATCCTCCTCTGATTGAAGTAGCTTCCCATTAAACATTTCACCTTTCACCCTTTTGACCCATGACCTCTAGTTCTTGTCTCATCCATCCTCAGTGGAGAAAGCCTGCTTGCATTTGTCCTAGCTACACTCCTTATTATACTGTACACTGCTATCAAATCTCCCCTCATTCTCCTGTTCTCCATTCCTAACTCCTGATGGCTGATGACATTCCAGTTAGTCACCAGCCTAGCCTGGAGAGCTGCGGCTGAAGCCCAGGCTGATCTGCCACAACAACACCGAGGCAACGTTGCACTGTCCTGGGGTGAGACACAAACCCAAGTGAGGCGGAAAAGAATTGTGTCTGCACCCAGATGGCCCCTCCTGGGCTCAGACGGCGAGACTGGGCTGTGTGCAGGACGCAGGGCAGGGTGACCCGGCCATCCCCTCTATTTCCGTGCAAGAAAGCCATATGAATGGCCAGCAGGGGTCAAAACGCTGGCTGCACCACCAGGGAGGTCAAAGCAGAAAGGAAGCCAATGAACATTCAAAGCGTAACTTTAATGAGGAGAGCTGCACACAAACGTTCCAGATAAACATCAACAATTGCACACGGAGAGCACAGCAGGGGGCTGGACCCGGCTGCTGGAACTGCAGATGACAGTGATGGAGACATCCCCACCCGGAGCTCTCAGTGGACGGGTGTCAGGCCTTCCCCTGGGCCAGCTGACACCGACTATGGCTACACCACACTGAAATTCGGACAGGGACAGCGAACACGTCTGAGCAAATCCAGCTGTTAATACAAGCACAGACACATACATGCACAGTCTGGGGACGCTGGCAGGTGGCTGGCCTTGACCCCCACCCAGTGATTGTCAAACTGGCTGCTCCTGTGCGGGGTGGCAGGTCTACAACACATCCCACCGGGTCGTGGCAACACCTCCCTGGGTTGAGAGTTGCCAAAGCCCCTCTTCCCCTCCTCTGATTCCGTGATCGTCCCCGGCTCGTGGCCTTGCTGACCCTTGATCTCGGCAGAAGTCCACGTTCCTGTCCGTAAGGGAGCCAGGAAGCAGGAGGCAGCGTTCCTGCCGCGGGCTGTCACTCCGACAGCGTGTGGCAAACAGGGAGGTTGACGGGCTTCAGGCAATGGCAGCTTGGAACACTGGGCTTCAGTCCCCCTCTTTCTCAAAGCTCAGTCCTTGCCCCGGCACAACTGCGCTCGGTCACCTCTGGCAGTATTGCTGGGCTCCAGCTTCCCTCTGCACCCCTTGCCAGGGGCTGTCCCCCTCCCCCTGAGATTGGCTCTGCTCTGCCTGGGACATGAGCCCCTGCTTCTCCTCTTGAGATTGGGTGACTTTACCCTGCTCCTCCCGGGATTGGCTGACTTTACCCTGCTCCTCTTTGGATTGGCTGACCTCTTCTTGGATTTGGCAGAATTCACCCTGGCCCTCCTCTCGGGATTGGCTAAACTCACCTTGCTCCTCCTCTTGGGATCGGTCGACATCACACTCCTCCTCCCGGGATTGGCTGACCTCACCCTCCACCTCCTCCCGGGATTGGCTGACCTCACCCTCCTCCTCCTCCTCCCGGGATTGGCTGACCTCACCCTGGTCCTCCTTCACCTCCTGGGATTGGCTGACCTCACCCTCCTCCTCCTCCCGGGATTGGCTGAGTTCACCCTCCTCCACCTCCTGGGATTGGCTGACCTCACCCTCCTCCACCTGCTGGGATTGGCTGACCTCACCCTCCTCCTCCTCCTCTTCCTGTGATTGGCTGACTTCACCCTCCTCCACTTCCTGGGATCGGCTGACCTCACCCAGGTCCTCCTCCTGGGATTGGCTGACCTCATCCTGGTCCTCCTCCCGGGATTGGCTGACCTCCCCCAGCTCCGTCTCCTGGTCGCTGGCCTGGTTCTCGGAATGTTCCTGGATGGTGGGCAGTGCTCCCTGCAGACTACACCGGCGTCGCAGGCCCACCAGCAGAGGCTGCGGCATGGAGCAGATATCTGCGTTGTTTCCCAGGTCAATCCAGGACAGTGCTGGGAATACATTTGGCTCCTTCATCATCTCCGTCATTTCCCTGAGTACCACCTTGGTCAGGCGGTTCCCGTTCAGGGCCAGGTTGGTGAGTTTGGGCAGGGATGCCAGGAACGGCAGCAGGAACTGCAGGCTATCGTCTGTCAGCTCTGTGAAACTCAGGTCGATGGAGATGAGGTGGTCGCGGTTCAGCTGTATGTGATAGGCCACACGCTGAATGTCCCTGGGAGGCAGTGGCATTCCCGAAAGATCCAATGAGTCATTCGCTATTCTCCTCTGCAAAGCTGTTTTCAGACTAGGGGGAAAGACAGGCAGTTTACAAAACTGAACAATCCAACCAAGAAACTGACTGTCTGTGTTGTCAACTAAATCTGCTCTGCCTGTCCACCATCCATACCCCTTCCTCCATTTCCACACGTGTCTGCCTAGCGACCGTATTGTGGCTGACTTCACCTTCAGCCCTAAGCCCACTCCAGACACCTAGGTGTAAAATAATAACCACGTAACAATTACAGCACAGAAACAGGCCATCTTGGCCCTCCTGGTCCGTCTAGAAATCTTACTCTCACCTTGTCCCACTGGCCCACACTCAGCCCATAACCCTCCATTCCTTTCCTATCCATATACCTATCCAATTTTGCTTTAAATGACAATACCGAACCTGCCTCTACCACTTCTACTGGAAGCTCGTTCCACACAGCTACCACTCTCTGAGTAAAGAAATTCCCCCTAACTCTCAACCTCATGTCCTTTTGTATGAATCTCCCCTACTCTCAATGGAAAAAGCCTATCCACGTCAACTCTATCTATCCCCCTCATAATTTTAAATACCTCTATCGTCCCCCCTCAACCTTCTACGCTCCAAAGCATAAAGACCTAACTTGTTCAATCTTTCCCTGTAACTTAGGTGCTGAAACCCAGGTAACATTCTAGTAAATCTTCTCTGTACTCTCTCTATTTTGTTGATATCTTTCCTATAATTCGGTGACCAGAACTGTACACAATACTTCAAATTCGGCCTTACCAATGCCTTGTACAATTTTAACATTACATCCCAACTCCTATACTCAATGCTCTGATTTATAAAGGCCAACATACCAAAAGCTTTCTTCACCATCCTATCCACATGAGATTCCACCTTCAGGGAACTATGCACCATTATTCCTAGATCACTCTGCTCTACTGCATTCTTCAATGCCCTACCATTTATCATGTATGTCCTATTTGGATTATTCCTACCAAAATGTAGCACCTCACACTTATCAGTACTAAACTCCATCTGCCATCATTCAGCCCACTCTTCTAACTGGCCTAAATCTCCCTGCAAGCTTTGAAAACCTACTTCAATATCCACAACGCCACCTACCTTAGTGTCATCTGCATATTTACTAATCCAATTTACCACCCCATCATCTAGATCATTAATGTATATGACAAACAACATTGGACCCAGTACAGATCCCTGAGGCACACCACTAGTCACCGGCCTCCAACCTGACAAACAGTTATCCACCACTACTCTCTGGCATCTCCCATCCAGCCACTGTTGAATCCATTTTACTACTTCAATATTAATACCTAATGATTGAACCTTCTAAACTAACCTTCCGTGTGGAACCTTTTCAAAGGCCTTACTGAAGTCCATTTAGACAACATCCACTGTTTTACCCTCCTCAACTTTCCTCGTAAACTCTTCAAAAAATTCAATAAAATTTGTCAAACATGACCTTCAACGCACAAATCCATATATACTGTTCCTAATCAGACCCTGTCTATCCAGGTATTTATATATACCATCTCTAAGAATACTTTTCATTAATTTACCCACCACTGATGTCAAACTGACTGGCCGATAACTGCTAGGCTTACTCTTAGAACCCTTTTTAAACAATGGAACCACATGAGCAATATGCCAATCCTCCGGCACAATCCCCGTTTCTAATGACATTTGAAATATTTCTGTCAGAGCCCCTGCTATTTCTACACTAACTTCCCTCAAGGTCCTAGGAAACATACTGTCACGATATTTTCTGAACCAAGTTTCCAATATCCCTTGAAAACCATGGCTCTCTCAAACTTTTAACCTTTCCTTTCAACCTAACAGGAACATAAAGATTCTGTACCCTCAAAATTTCACCTTTAAATGACTTCCATTTCTCTATTACATCCTTCCCATAGAACATAATGTCCCAATCTACTCCTTCTAAATCCTTTTGCATCTCTTCAAAGTTAGCCTTTCTCCAAATCAAAAATCTCAACCCTGGATCCAGTCCTATCCTTCTCCATAATTATATTGAAACTAACAGTATTGTGATCACTGGACCCGAAGTGCTCCCCAACACATACCTCTGTCACCTGACCTATCTCATTCCCTAACAGGAGATCCAACACTGCCCCTTCTCTAGTTGGTACCTCTATGTATTGCTGCAAAAAACTATCCTATACACATTTTACAAACTCCAAACCATCCATCCCTTTTACAGTATGGGCTTCCCAGTCTATGTGTGGAAAATTAAAATCTCCCACAATCACAACCCTGTGCTTACTACAAATATCTGCTATCTCCTTGCAAATTTGCTCCTCCAATTCTCGCTCCCCATTAGGTGGTCTATAATACACCTCTATAAATGTTACTACACCTTTCCCATTCCCCAATTCCTCCCAAATAGTCTCCCTAAATGAGCCCTCTAATCTATCCTGCCAGGGCACCACTGTAATATTCTCTCTGACAAGCAATGCAACACCTCCCCCTCTTGTCCCTCCGATTCTATCACACCTGAAGCAATGAAATCCTGGAATATTTAGTTGCCAATCACACCCCTCCTGCAACCATGTTTCGCTAATAGCTATAACATCATATTTCCAGGTATCAATCCATGCTTTAAGCTCATCCACCTTTTTTACAATGCTCCTAGCATTAAAGTAAATGCATTTAAGAAATTCTCCACCTCTTCCCCTCTGTTTATCTCTAACAGTACAAAGAACTTTACTGTCTTCTTTTTCTTCCTTCTCCCATACACCTGTTCCTACACTCTGGTTCCCCTTCTCCCTTGTATCTGGTTTAAATCCACTGGACTCTCTTTAGTAAACCTACCTGCAAGAATATTTGTCCCCCTCCAGTTCAGATGTAAACCATCCCGCCAGAACAGGTCCCACCTTCCCTGGAAAACTGCCCAATTATCTATAAATCTGAAGCCCTCCCTCCTGCACCATGTCTTCAGCCACGTGTTGATCTGCGCTATCTTACTATTTCTAAACCCACCTGCACGTGGCACTGGGAGCAATCCTGAGATCGCTATCCTGGAGGTCCTGTCCTTTAACTTGGCACCTAGCTCCCTAAACTCACCTTTCAGGATCTCCTCACTCTTCCTACCCACGTCATTAGTTCCTACATGGACCACAACATCCGGCTGCTCACCCTCCCTCTTGAGAATACCGAGAAGTAATCCTGCCCTTTAAACTTTCCCGCTCCCACCTCAAGCCTATCACCTTTGGTATTTGATATTTCCATCTTGCCTGCCCCATCCATGTCTCATTCTGTTATCAGAATCAGAATCAGGCTTATTATCACCGGCATGTGAAATTAAATCTGTTAACTTAACAGCAGCAGTTCGATGTAATACATAATATAGAAATAAAAATATATAAGTAAATCAAATACAGTATATGTACAGTGACATGCAAAAGTTTGGGCACCCCGGTCAAAATTTCTGTTACTGTGAATAGCTAAGCGAGTAAAAGATGAACTGATTTCCAAAAGGCTTAAAGTTAAAGATGACACAAAAAAGGGAAAGGGCCCAAAGCAAAAGTTTGGGCACCCTTTGGCAAGTATCACAGCTTGTAAGTGCTTTCTATAGCCAGCTAAGAGTCTTTTAATTCTTGTTTGGGGGATTTTCGCCCATTCTTCCTTGCAAAAGGCTTCTAGCTCTGTGCGATTTTTGGGCCGTCTTGCATGTACTGCTCTTTTGAGGTCTATGCACAGATTTTCGATGATGTTTAGGTCAGGGGACTGTGAGGGCCGTGGCAAAACCTTCAGCTTGCGCCTCTTGAGGTAGTCCATTGTGGATTTTGAGATGTGTTTAGGATCATTCTCCTGTTGTAGAAGCCATCCTCTTTACACCTTCAGCTTTTTTACAGACGGTGTGATGTTTGCTTCCAGAATTTGCTGGTATTTAATTGAATTCATTCTTCCCTCTACCAGTGAAATGTTCCCCGTGCCACTGGCTGCAACACAAGCCCAAAGTGTGATTGATCCACCCCCGTGCTTAACAGTTGGAGAGGTGTTCTTTTCATGAAATTCTGCACCCTTTTTTCTCCAAACATATATTTGTTCATTGCAGCCAAAAAGTTCTATTTTAACTTCATCAGTCCACAGGACTTGTTTCCAAAATGCATCAGGCTTGTTTAGATGTTCCTTCGCAAATTTCTGACACTGAATTTTGTGGTGAGGACACAGGAAGGGTTTTCTTCTGATGACTCTTCCATGAAGGTCATATTTGTTCAGGTGTCACTGCACAGTAGAACAGTGCACCACCACTCCAGAGTCTGCTAAATCTTCCTGAAGGTCTTTTGCAGTCAAATGGGGGTTTTGATTTGCCTTTCTAGCAATACTGCGAGCAGTTCTCTCGGAAAGTTTTCTTGGTCTTCCAGACCTCAACTTGACCTCCACCTTTCCTGTTAACTACCATTTCTTAATTACATTATGAACTGAGGAAACGGCTACCTGAAAGCACTTTGCTATCTTCTTATAGTCTTCTCCTGCTTTGTGGGCATCATTTATTTTAATTTTCAGAGTGCTAGGCAGCTGCTTAGAGGAGCCCATGGCTGCTGATTGTTGGGACAAGGTTTGAGGAGTCAGGGTATTTATAAAGCTTTGACATTTGCATCACCTGGCCTTTCCTAACGATGGCTGTGAACAAGCCATTGCCCTAACAAACTAATTAAGGTCTGAGACCTTGGTAAAAGTTAATCTGAGAGCTCAAATCTCTTGGGGTGCCCAAACTTTTGCATGCCACTGTAGATTGAATAGATTTTTTAAAAAGTGCAAAATTACAGAAATACTGTATATTAAAAAAGTGAGGTAGTGTCCAAGGATTCAATGTCCATTTAGGAATCAGATAGCAGAGGGGAAGAAGCTTTTCCTGAATCGCTGAGTGTGTGCCTTCAGGCTTCTGTATCTCCTACCTGATGGTAACAGTGAGAAAAGGGCATGCCCTGGGTGCTGGGCGTCCTTAATAATGGACACTGCCTTTCTGAGACACCGCTCCCTAAAGATGTCCTGGGTACTTTGTAGGCTAGTATCCAAGATGGAGATGACTAGATTTACAACCTTCTGCAGCTTCTTTCGGTCCTGTGCAGTAGCCCCTCCATACCAGACAGTGATGCAGCCTGTCAGAATGCTCTCCACGGTACAACTATAGAAGTTTTTGAGTGTATTTGTTGACATGCCAAATCTCTTCAAACTCCTAATGAAGTATAGCTGCTGTCTTGCTTTCTTTATAACTACATCGATATGTTGGGACCAGGTTAAATCCTTAGAGATCTTGACACCCAGGAACTTGAAGCTGCTCACTCTCTCCACTTCTGATCCCTCTATGAGGATTGGTTTGTGTTCCTTCGTCTTACCCTTCCTGAAGTCCACAGTCAGCTCTTTCATCTTACTGACATTGAGTGCCAGGTTGTTGCTGTGGCACCACTCCACTAGTTGGCATATCTCATTCCTGTACGTCCTCTCATCACCATCTGAGATTCTACCAACAACAATTCTATCATCATCACATTTATAGGTGATATTTGAGCTATACCTAGCCACACAGTCATGGGTATATAGAGAGTAGAGCAGTGGGCTAAGCACACACCCGAGGTGTGCCCGTGTTGATCGTCAGTGAGGAAGAGTATTGTCACCAATCCGCACAGATTGTGGTCTTCCGGTTAGGAAGTCGAGGATCCAATTGCAGAGGCCCAGGTTCTACAACTTCTCAATCAGGATTGTGGGAATGATGGTATTAAATGCTGAGCTATACTCGATGAACAACATTCAGACTTAAGTATTTGTGTTGTCTAGGTGGTCTAAAGCCGTGTGGAGAACCATTGAGACTGCATCTGCTGTTGACCTATTGTGGCAAATTGCAATGGGTCCAGGTCCAATCACATCATGACCAACCTCTCAAAGCATTTCATCACTGTCGCTACTGGGCGATAGACATTAAGGCAGCTCAGATTTTATAAACTTTTATCAGGTCATCACCAGCCTCTGAAGTTTGAATTTGATAATCATTCATGCTCCCAACTCATCATCACATGGGGATGAGAACCCTTCTGGTGGCAGGCAGAGCAGCTTATCGAGATTGGAAAGAGCTGACTGGTGAATAGCCAATGCAATTCCATTGTTCAATAAGGGAAATAGGGACGATCTTGGAAACTACGGACCAGTGGGCCTCAAATCAGCGGTAAGGAAATTACCAGAGAGAATTCTTAATGGTAGCATTTATAAGCATTGGGACTTTACTCGTTTTCATACATGCTGCCTGACCTCCAGTGTTCCTCCAGCCGCTTGTGTGTGTTGCTTTGCAAGCCCATGGCCCAATGAGGGATCAAACACGAGGAAATCTGCAGAATGCTGGCGGAACGCAGCAGGCCAGGCAGCACCTACAGGGCGAAGATCTGTCGATGTTTTGGGCCGAGACCCTTCATCAGGACCAACAATCAGCAGGGCTTTCTGCTGGACAAGTCGCGTCTTTCTAACTTGAGCTTTTCGAGGAGGTGATGACGGTAGGAATGCGGATGTGGGTTACGTATTTCTCAAGGCCCGCACAGAGACTTGGCCACTTGGATTCAGAGTCAGTGTTCCCATTTCAGGCAGAAGGATGGGACTTACACTAACAGTGACCTGTGGTATTCTGAGACTAACAGGTGGACAGTGACCAGTGGTATTCCAAGAAAATCACTACCACTCACTCACTTGTGATAACCACTACCTCTCACTCTAGTGATAATAACTATAACTTCCTCACTGGTGATGATCACTACTGCTCCCTCACGAGAGATAACCATTACCACTCCCTCACTGGTGAAAATCATTACCAATTACATACTAGTGATAATCACTACCACACCACCACTAGCGATGATCACTATCACCTATTCATTAGTGATAACCACTATCACTCACACTAGTAATAATAACTATCACTCAATCACTAGTGATAACCACTACCAATCCCTCACTAGTGATAATCACCACTGGTCCCTCACTAGTGATAATCACTACCACTCCTTGTCCTGTGACAATCACGACTGTTCCCTCACTGCCTCTCCTAGTGACCCCTCTCTCCCAGCCCCATCCTAATCTCCCTCACCAGCGGCCTCCTTTCCCTGTGCCACATTTTGTCCATCAACCAGATTTCACTCGATGATTTAACCCTCCTTAATCCCTCTTCTTTGGGATTATGCTGATCTCTGAAATCTCGGAGTGACTAATCCCCCGGCAGTGATTCAAATCTGCTGCCAATTTCTGACCGTCACATGCCGTGTGTGACAATGACTATGGGGAGGAGGGTGCCCTGTCTCATTGGATGGCCTGGGTCTGGGAGAGTCTGGGTGAAGGGTGCTGGCTCTCACTGAGTGGGGTAACTGTGACTCACTGGGTGGAGGGTGCCGTCTCTCACTGGGTGGAGGGTGCCGTCTCTCACTGGGTGTACGGTGCCCTGTCTCACTGGGTGGAGGGTGCCGTCTCTCACTGGGTGGAGGGTGCCGACTCTCACTGGGTGGAGGGTGCCCTGTCTCACTGGGAGTAGGGTGCTGTCTCTCACTGGGTGTAGGGTGCTGTCTCTCACTGGGTGGAGGGTGCCGACTCTCACTGGGTGGAGGGTGCCCTGTCTCACTGGGTGGAGGGTGCCGACTCTCACTGGGTGGAGGGTGCCGTCTCTCACTGGGTGGAGGGTGCCGTCTCTCACTGGGTGTGGGGTGCCCTGTCTCACTGGGTGGAGGGTGCCCTGTCTCACTGGGTGGAGGGTGCCGTATCTCACTGGGTGGAGGGTGCCGTCTCTCACTGGGTGGAGGGTGCCGACTCTCACTGGGTGTAGGGTGCCGTCTCTCACTGGGTAGAGGGTGCCGACTCTCGCTGGGTGGAGGGTGCCGACTCTCGCTGGGTGGAGGGTGCCCTGTCTCACTGGGTGGAGGGTGCCGACTCTCACTAGGTGGAGGGTGCCGACTCTCACTGGGTGGAGGGTGCCCTGTCTCACTGGGTGGAGGGTGCCCTGTCTCACTGGGTGGAGGGTGCCCTGTCTCACTGGGTGGAGGGTGCCGACTCTCGCTGGGTGGAGGGTGCCGACTCTCACTGGGTGGAGGGAGCCCTGTCTCACTGGGTGGAGGGTGCCGTCTCTCACTGGGTGGAGGGTGCCGTCTCTCACTGGGTGGAGGGTGCCCTGTCTCACTGGGTGGAGGGTGCCGTCTCTCACTGGGTGGAGGGTGCCCTGTCTCACTGGGTGGAGGGTGCCCTGACTCACTGGGTGGAGGGTGCCGTCTCTCAGTGGGTGGAGGGTGCCCTGTCTCACTGGGTGGAGGGTGCCCTGTCTCACTGGGTGGAGGGTGTCGACTCTCACTGGGTGGAGGGTGCCCTGTCTCACTGGGTGGAGGGTGCCCTGTCTCACTGGGTGGAGGGTGCCCTGTCTCACTGGGTGGAGGGTGCCGTCTCTCACTGGGTGGAGGGTGCCCTGTCTCACTGGGTGGAGGGTGCCGTCTCTCACTGGGTGGAGGGGGTCGACTCTCACTGGGTGGAGGGTGCCCTGTCTCACTGGGTGGAGGGTGCCCTGTCTCACTGGGTGGAGGGTGCCGTCTCTCACTGGGTGTAGGGTGCCCTGTCTCACTGGGTGGAGGGTGCCCTGTCTCACTGGGTGGAGGGTGCCGTCTCTCACTGGGTGGAGGGTGCCGACTCTCACTGGGTGGAGGGTGCCGTCTCTCACTGGGTGGAGGGTGCCCTGTCTCACTGGGTGGAGGGTGCCCTGTCTCACTGGGTGGAGGGTGCCGTCTCTCACTGGGTGGAGGGTGCCCTGTTTCACTGGGTGGAGGGTGCCGTCTCTCACTGGGTGGAGGGTGCCGTCTCTCACTGGGTGGAGGGTGCCGTCTCTCACTGGGTGTACGGTGCCCTGTCTCACTGGGTGGAGGGTGCCGTCTCTCACTGGGTGGAGGGTGCCGACTCTCACTGGGTGTAGGGTGCCGTCTCTCACTGGGTGGAGGGTGCCGTCTCTCACTGGGTGGAGGGTGCCGTCTCTCACTGTGTGGAGGGTGCCGTCTCTCACTGGGTGGAGGGTGCCGTCTCTCACTGGGTGGAGGGTGCCCTGTCTCACTGGGTGGAGGGTGCCGACTCTCACTGGGTGGAGGGTGCCGTCTCTCACTGGGTGGAGGGTGCCCTGTCTCACTGGGTGGAGGGTGCCGTCTCTCACTGGGTGGAGGGTGCCGTCTCTCACTGGGTGGAGGGTGCCGTCTCTCACTGGGTGTAGGGTGCCGACTCTCACTGAGTGGAGGGTGCCGTCTCTCACTGGGTGGAGGGTGCCGCCTCTCACTGGGTGGAGGGTGCCGCCTCTCACTGGGTGTAGGGTGCCGTCTCTCACTGGGTGGAGGGTGCCGTCTCTCACTGGGTGGAGGGTGCCGTCTCTCACTGGGTGGAGGGTGCCGTCTCTCACTGGGAGGAGGGTGCCGTCTCTCACTGGGTGGAGGGTGCCCTGTCCCACTGGGTGGAGGGTGCCCTGTCTCACTGGGTGGAGGGTGCCGTCTCTCACTGGGTGGAGGGTGCCGTCTCTCACTAGGTGGAGGGTGCCGTCTCTCACTGGGTGGAGGGTGCCCAGTCTCACTGGGTGGAGGGTGCCCTGTCTCACTGGGTGGAGGGTGTCCTGTCTCACTGGGTGGAGGGTGCCCTGTCTCACTGGGTGGAGGGTGCCCTGTCTCACTGGGTGGAGGGTGCCGTCTCTCACTGGGTGGAGGGTGCCCGGTCTCACTGGGTGGAGGGTGCCGTCTCTCACTGGGTGGAGGTTGTCGACTCTCACTGGGTGGAGGGTGCCGACTCTCACTGAGTGGAGGGTGCCCTGTCTCACTGGGTGGAGGGTGCCGTCTCTCACTGGGTGGAGGGTGTCGACTCTCACTGGGTGGAGGGTGTCGACTCTCACTGGGTGGAAGGTGCCCTGTCTCACTGGGTGGAGGGTGTCCTGTCTCACTGGGTGGAGGGTGCCCTGTCTCACTGGGTGGAGGGTGCCGTCTCTCACTGGGTGTACGGTGCCTGTCTCACTGGGTGGAGGGTGCCCTGTCTCACTGGGTGGAGGGTGCCGTCTCTCACTGGGTAGAGGGTGCCCTGTTTCACTGGGTGGAGGGTGCCGTCTCTCTCTGGGTGGAGGGTGCCGTCTCTCACTGGGTGGAGGGTGCCGTCTCTCACTGGGTGGAGGGTGCCGTCTCTCACTGGGTGGAGGGTGCCGTCTCTCACTGGGTGGAGGGTGCCGTCTCTCACTGGGTGGAGGGTGCCCTGTCTCACTGGGTGGAGGGTGCCCTGTCTCACTGGGTGGAGGGTGCCGTCTCCAACTGGGTGGAGGGTGCCGTCTCCAACTGGGTGGAGGGTGCCGTCTCCAACTGGGTGGAGGGTGCCGTCTCCAACTGGGTGGAGGGTGCCGTCTCTCACTGGGTGGAGGGTGCCGACTCTCACTGGGTGGAGTGTGCCGTCTCTCACTGGGTGGAGGGTGCCCTGTCTCACTGGGTGGAGGGTGCCCTGTCTCACTGGGTGGAGGGTGTCCTGTCTCACTGGGTGGAGGGTGCCCTGTCTCACTGGGTGGAGGGTGCCCTGTCTCACTGGGTGGAGGGTGCCGACTCTCACTGGGTGGAGGGTGCCGTCTCTCACTGGATGGAGGGTGCCCTGTCTCACTGGGTGGAGGGTGCCGTCTCTCACTGGGTGGAGTGTGTCGACTCTCACTGGGTGGAGGGTGCCGACTCTCACTGGGTGGAGGGTGCCCTGTCTCACTGGGTGGAGGGTGCCGTCTCTCACTGGGTGGAGGGTGTCGACTCTCACTGGGTGGAGGGTGCCCTGTCTCACTGGGTGGAGGGTGCCCTGTCTCACTGGGTGGAGGGTGCCGTCTCTCACTGGGTGTACGGTGCCCTGTCTCACTGGGTGGAGGGTGCCGACTCTCACTGCGTGGAGGGTGCCGTCTCTCACTGGGTGGTGGGTGCCCTGTCTCACTGGGTGGAGGGTGCCTTCTCTCACTGGGTGGAGGGTGCCGTCTCTCACTGGGTGGAGGGTGCCGTCTCTCACTGGGTGGAGGGTGCCCTGTCTCACTGGGTGGAGAGTGCCGACTCTCGCTGAGTGGAGGGTGCCGTCTCTCACTGTGTGGAGGGTGCCCTGTCTCACTGGGTGGAGGGTGCCCTGTCTCACTGGGTGGAGGGTGCCCTGTCTCACTGGGTGGAGGGTGCCGTCTCTCACTGGGTGTAGGGTGCCCTGTCTCACTGGGTGGAGTGTGCCCTGTCTCACTGGGTGGAGGGTGCCGTCTCTCACTGGGTGGAGGGTGCCCTGTTTCACTGGGTGGAGAGTGCCGTCTCTCACTGGGTGGAGGGTGCCGTCTCTCACTGGGTGGAGGGTGCCGTCTCTCACTGGGTGGAGGGTGCCCTGTCTCACTGGGTGGAGGGTGCCCTGTCTCACTGGGTGGAGGGTGCCGTCTCTAACTGGGTGTAGGGTGCCCTGTCTCACTGGGTGGAGGGTGCCCTGTCTCACTGGGTGGAGGGTGCCGTCTCTCATTGGGTGGAGGGTGCCCTGTTTCACTGGGTGGAGGGTGCCGTCTCTCACTGGGTGGAGGGTGCCGTCTCTCACTGGGTGGAGGGTGCCGTCTCTCAGTGTTTGTACGGTGCCCTGTCTCACTGGGTGGAGGGTGCCGTCTCTCACTGGGTGGAGGGTGCCGACTCTCACTGGGTGGAGGGTGCCGTCCCTCACTGTGTGGAGGGTGCCCTGTCTCACTGGGTGGAGAGTGCCCTGTCTCACTGGGTGGAGAGTGCCGTCTCTGACTGGGTGGAGGGTGCCCTGTTTCACTGGGTGGTGGGTGCCGTCTCTCACTGGGTGGAGGGTGCCGTCTCTCACTGGGTGGAGGGTGCCGTCTCTCACTGGGTGGAGGGTGCCCTGTCTCACTGGGTGGAGGGTGCCCTGTCTCAGTGGGTGGAGGGTGCCGTCTCTCACTGGGTGTAGGGTGCCCTGTCTCACTGGGTGGAGGGTGCCCTGTCTCACTGGGTGGAGGGTGCCGTCTCTCACTGGGTGGAGGGTGCCCTGTTTCACTGGGTGGAGGGTGCCGTCTCTCAGTGGGTGGAGGGTGCCGTCTCTCACTGGGTGAAGGGTGCCGTCTCTCACTGGGTGTACGGTGCCCTGTCTCACTGGGTGGAGGGTGCCGTCTCTCACTGGGTGGAGGGTGCCGTCTCTCACTGGGTGGAGGGTGCCGTCTCTCACTGGGTGGAGGGTGCCGTCTCTCAGTGGGTGGAGGGTGCCCTGTCTCACTGGGTGGAGGGTGCCGACTCTCACTGGGTGGAGGGTGCCGTCTCTCACTGGGTGGAGGGTGCCCTGCCTCACTGGGTGGAGGGTGCCGTCTCTCACTGGGTGGAGGGTGCCGTCTCTCACTGGGTGGAGGGTGCCGTCTCTCACTGGGTGTAGGGTGCCGACTCTCACTGGGTGGAGGGTGCCGCCTCTCACTGGGTGGAGGGTGCCGTCTCTCACTGGGTGGAGGGTGCCGTCTCTCACTGGGTGGAGGGTGCCGTCTCTCACTGGGTGGAGGGTGCCCTGTCTCACTGGGTGGAGGGTGCCCTGTCTCACTGGGTGGAGGGTGCCGTCTCTCACTGGGTGGAGGGTGCCGTCTCTCACTGGGTGGAGGGTGCCGACTCTCACTGGGTGGAGGGTGCCGTCTCTCACTGGGTGGAGGGTGCCCAGTCTCACTGGGTGGAGGGTGCCCTCTCTCACTGGGTGGAGGGTGCCCTGTCTCACTGGGTGGAGGGTGCCCTCTCTCACTGGGTGGAGGGTGCCGACTCTCACTGGGTGGAGGGTGCCGTCTCTCACTGGGTGGAGGGTGCCGTCTCTCACTGGGTGTGGGGTGCCCTCTCTCACTGGGTGTGGGGTGCCCTGTCTCACTGGGTGGAGGGTGCCCTGTTTCACTGGGTGGAGGGTGCCGTCTCTCACTGGGTGGAGGGTGCCGTCTCTCACTGGGTGGAGGGTGCCGTCTCTCACTGGGTGGAGGGTGCCCTGTCTCACTGGGTGGAGGGTGCCGTCTCTCACTGGGTGGAGGGTGCCCTGTCTCACTGGGTGGAGGGTGCCGTCTCTCACTGGGTGGAGGGTGCTGACTCTCACTGGGTGGAGGGTGCCCTGTCTCACTGGGTGGAGGGTGCCCTGTCTGACTGGGTGGAGGGTGCCCTGTCTCACTGGGTGGAGGGTGCCATCTCTCACTGGGTGTGGGGTGCCCTCTCTCACTGGGTGGAGGGTGCCGTCTCTCACTGGGTGGTGGGTGCCCTGTCTCACTGGGTGGAGGGTGCCCTGTCTCACTGGCTGCAGGGTGCCCTCTCTCACTGGGTGGAGGGTGCCCTGTCTCACTGGGTGGAGGGTGCCGACTCTCACTGGGTGGAGGGTGCCCTGTCTCACTGGGTGGAGGGTGCTGTCTCTCACTGGGTGGAGGGTGACCTGTCTCACTGGGTGGATGGTGCCGTGTCTCACTGGGTGGAGGGTGCCGTCTCTCACTGGGTGGAGGGTGCCGTCTCTCACTGGGTGGAGGGTGCCCTGTCTCACTGAGTGGAGGATGCCGTCTCTCACTGGGTGGAGGGTGCCGACTCTCACTGGGTGGAGGGTGCCGACTCTCACTGGGTGGAGGGTGCCCTGTCTCACTGGGTGGAGGGTGCTCTGTCTCACTGGGTGGAGGGTGCCATCTCTCACTGGGTGTGGGGTGCCCTCTCTCACTGGGTGGAGGGTGCCCTGTCTCACTGGGTGGAGGGTGCCCTCTCTCAATGGGTGGAGGGTGCCGTCTCTCACTGGCTGGAGGGTGCCGTCTCTCACTGGGTGTGGGGTGCCCTGTCTCACTGGGTGGAGGGTGCCCTGTCTCACTGGGTGGAGGGTGCCCTGTCTCACTGAGTGGAGGGTGCCGTCTCTCACTGGGTGGAGGGTGCCGACTCTCACTGGGTGGAGGGTGCCCTGTCTCACTGGGTGGAGGGTGCCCTGTCTCACTGGGTGGAGGGTGCCCTGTCTCACTGGGTGGAGGGTGCCATCTCTCACTGGGTGTGGGGTGCCCTCTCTCACTGGGTGGAGGGTGCCCTGTCTCACTGGGTGGAGGGTGCCCTGTCTCACTGAGTGGAGGGTGCCGTCTCTCACTGGGTGGAGGGTGCCGACTCTCACTGGTTGGAGGGTGCCCTGTCTCACTGGGTGGAGGGTGCCCTGTCTCACTGGGTGGAGGCTGCCATCTCTCACTGGGTGTGGGGTGCCCTCTCTCACTGGGTGGAGGGTGCCGTCTCTCACTGGGTGGTGGGTGCCCTGTCTCACTGGGTGGAGGGTGCCCTGTCTCACTGGCTGCAGGGTGCCCTGTCTCACTGGGTGTGGGGTGCCCTCTCTCACTGGGTGGAGGGTGCCCTGTCTCACTGGGTGGAGGGTGCCCTGTCTCACTGGGTGGAGGGTGCCCTGTCTCACTGGGTGGAGGGTGCCGACTCTCACTGGGTGGAGGGTGCCCTGTCTCACTGGGTGGAGGGTGCTGTCTCTCACTGGGTGGAGGGTGCCGTCTCTCACTGGGTGGAGGGTGCCCTGTCTCACTGGGTGTGGGGTGCCCTCTCTCACTGGGTGGAGGGTGCCGTCTCTCACTGGGTGGTGGGTGCCCTGTCTCACTGGGTGGAGGGTGCCCTGTCTCACTGGCTGCAGGGTGCCCTGTCTCACTGGGTGTGGGGTGCCCTCTCTCACTGGGTGGAGGGTGCCCTGTCTCACTGGGTGGAGGGTGCTGTCTCTCACTGGGTGGAGGGTGCCGTCTCTCACTGGGTGGAGGGTGCCCTGTCTCACTGGGTGGAGGGTGCCGTCTCTCACTGGGTGGAGGGTGCCGTCTCTCACTGGGTGGAGGGTGCCGTCTCTCACTGGGTGGAGGGTGCCCTCTCTCACTGGGTGGAGGGTGCCCTGTCTCACTGGGTGGAGGGTGCCCTGTCTCACTGGGTGGAGGGTGCCGTCTCTCACTGGGTGGAGTGTGCCCTGTCTCACTGGGTGGAGAGTGCCCTGTCTCACTGGGTGGAGGGTGCCGTCTCTCACTGGGTGGAGGGTGCCGACTCTCACTTGGTGGAGGGTGCCCTGTATCACTGGGTGGAGGGTGCCGTCTCTCACTGGGTGGAGTGTGCCCTGTCTCACTGGGTGGAGGGTGCCCTGTCTCACTGGGTGGAGGGTGCCGTCTCTCACTGGGTGGAGGGTGCCGACTCTCACTTGGTGGAGGGTGCCGTCTCTCACTGGGTGGAGGGTGCCCTCTCTCAATGGGTGGAGGGTGCCGTCTCTCACTGGGTGGAGGGTGCCGTCTCTCACTGGGTGTGGGGTGCCCTGTCTCACTGGGTGGAGGGTGCCCTGTCTCACTGAGTGGAGGGTGCCGTCTCTCACTGGGTGGAGGGTGCCGACTCTCACTGGGTGGAGGGTGCCCTGTCTCACTGGGTGGAGGGTGCCCTGTCTCACTGGGTGGAGGGTGCCCTGTCTCACTGGGTGGAGGGTGCCATCTCTCACTGGGTGTGGGGTGCCCTCTCTCACTGGGTGGAGGGTGCCCTGTCTCACTGGGTGGAGGGTGCCCTGTCTCACTGAGTGGAGGGTGCCGTCTCTCACTGGGTGGAGGGTGCCGACTCTCACTGGGTGGAGAGTGCCCTGTCTCACTGGGTGGAGGGTGCCCTGTCTCACTGGGTGGAGGGTGCCCTGTCTCACTGGGTGGAAGGTGCCATCTCTCACTGGGTGTGGGGTGCCCTCTCTCACTGGGTGGAGGGTGCCGTCTCTCACTGGGTGGTGGGTGCCCTGTCTCACTGGGTGGAGGATGCCCTGTCTCACTGGCTGCAGGGTGCCCTGTCTCACTGGGTGTGTGGTGCCCTCTCTCACTGGGTGGAGGGTGCCCTGTCTCACTGGGTGGAGGGTGCCCTGTCTCACTGGGTGGAGGGTGCCCTGTCTCACTGGGTGGAGGGTGCCGACTCTCACTGGGTGGAGGGTGCTGTCTCTCACTGAGTGGAGGGTGCCGTCTCTCACTGGGTGGAGGGTGCCCTGTCTGACTGGGTGTGGGGTGCCCACTCTCACTGGGTGGAGGGTGCCGTCTCTCACTGGGTGGTGGGTGCCCTGTCTCACTGGGTGGAGGGTGCCCTGTCTCACTGGCTGCAGGGTGCCCTATCTCACTGGGTGTGGGGTGCCCTCTCTCACTGGGTGGAGGGTGCCCTGTCTCACTGGGTGGAGGGTGCCGTCTCTCACTGGGTGGAGGGTGCCGTCTCTCACTGGGTGGAGGGTCCCCTGTCTCACTGGGTGGAGGGTGCCGTCTCTCACTGGGTGGAGGGTGCCGTCTCTCACTGGGTGGAGGGTGCCGTCTCTCACTGGGTGAAGGGTGCCCTCTCTCACTGGGTGGAGGGTGCCCTGTCTCACTGGGTGGAGGGTGCCCTGTCTCACTGGGTGGAGGGTGCCGTCTCTCACTGGGTGGAGTGTGCCCTGTCTCACTGGGTGGAGGGTGCCCTGTCTCACTGGGTGGAGGGTGCCGTCTCTCACTGGGTGGAGGGTGCCGACTCTCACTTGGTGGAGGGTGCCCTGTCTCACTGGGTGGAGGGTGCCGTCTCTCACTGGGTGGAGGGTGCCGACTCTCACTTGGTGGAGGGTGCCCTGTCTCACTGGGTGGAGGGTGCCCTGTCTCACTGGGTGGAGGGTGCCGTCTCTCACTGGGTGGAGGGTGCCCTGTCTCACTGGGTGGAGGGTGCCCTCTCTCAATGGGTGGAGGGTGCCGTCTCTCACTGGGTGGAGGGTGCCGTCTCTCACTGGGTGTGGGGTGCCCTGTCTCACTGAGTGGAAGGTGCCCTGTCTCACTGGGTGGAGAGTGCCCTGTCTCACTGAGTGGAGGATGCCGTCTCTCACTGGGTGGAGGGTGCCGACTCTCACTGGGTGGAGGGTGCCCTCTCACTGGGTGGAGGGTGCCCTGTCTCTCTGGGTGGAGGGTGCCCTGTCTCACTGGGTGGAGGGTGCCATCTCTCACTGGGTGTGGGGTGCCCTCTCTCACTGGGTGGAGGGTGCCCTGTCTCACTGGGTGGAAGGTGCCCTGCCTCACTAAGTGGAGGGTGCCGTCTCTCACTGGGTGGAGGGTGCCGACTCTCACTGGGTGGAGGGTGCCCTGTCTCACTGGGTGGAGGGTGCCCTGTCTCACTGGGTGGAGGGTGCCCTGTCTCACTGGGTGGAGGGTGCCATCTCTCACTGGGTGTGGGGTGCCCTCTCTCACTGGGTGGAGGATGCCGTCTCTCACTGGGTGGTGGGTGCCCTGTCTCACTGGGTGGAGGGTGCCCTGTCTCACTGGCTGCAGGGTGCCCTGTCTCACTGGGTGTGGGGTGCCCTCTCTCACTGGGTGGAGGGTGCCCTGTCTCACTGGGTGGAGGGTGCCCTGTCTCACTGGGTGGAGGGTGCCGACTCTCACTGGGTGGAGGGTGCCCTGTCTCACTGGGTGGAGGGTGCCCTGTCTCACTGGGTGGAGGGTGCCGACTCTCACTGGGTGGAGGGTGCCCTGTCTCACTGGGTGGAGGGTGCCGTCTCTCACTGGGTGGAGGGTGCCCTGTCTCACTGGGTGGAGGATGCCCTGTCTCACTGGGTGGAGGGTGCCCTGTCTCACTGGGTGGAGGGTGCCGTCTCTCACTGGGTGGAGGGTGCCCTGTCTCACTGGGTGGAGGGTGCCCTGTCTCACTGGGTGCAGGGTGCCCTGTCTCACTGGGTGGAGGGTGTCGTCTCTCACTGGGTGGAGGGTGCCCTGTCTCACTGGGTGGAGCGTGCCGACTCTCACTGGGTGGAGGGTGCCGACTCTCACTGGGTGGAGGGTGCCCTGTCTCACTGGGTGGAGGGTGCCCTGTCTCACTGGGTGGAGGGTGCCGACTCTCACTGGGTGGAGGGTGCCGTCTCTCACTGGGTGGAGGGTGCCGTCTCTCACTGGGTGGAGGGTGCTCTGTCTCACTGGGTGCAGGGTGCCCTGTCTCACTAGGTGGAGGGTGCCCTGTCTCACTGGGTGGAGGGTGCACTGTCTCACTGGGTGGAGGGTGCCCTGTCTCACTGGGTGGAGGGTGCCCTGTCTCACTGGGTGGAGGGTGCCGACTCTCACTGGGTGCAGGGTGCCATCTCTCACTGGGTGGAGGGTGCCCTGTCTCACTGGGTGGAGGGTGCCCTGTCTCACTGGGTGGAGGGTGCCCTGTCTCACTGGGTGGAGGGTGCCCTGTCTCACTGGGTGGAGGGTGCCGTCTCTCACTGGCTGGAGGGTGCCGTCTCTCACTGGGTGCACGGTGCCGTCTCTCACTGGGTGCAGGGTGCCCTGTCTCACTGGGTGGAGGGTGCCGACTCTCACTGGGTGGAGGGTGCCGTCTCTCACTGGGTGGAGGGTGCCCTGTCTCACTGGGTGGAGGGTGCCGTCTCTCACTGGGTGGAGGGTGCCGTCTCTCACTGGGTGGAGGGTGCCGTCTCTCACTGGGTGGAGGGTGCCCTCTCTCACTGGGTGGAGGGTGCCCTGTCTCACTGGGTGGAGGGTGCCGACTCTCACTGGGTGCAGGGTGCCCTCTCTCACTGGGTGGAGGGTGCCGTCTCTCACTGGGTGGAGGGTGCCCTCTCTCACTGGGTGGAGGATGCCGACTCTCACTGGGTGGAGGGTGCCGTCTCTCACTGGGTGGATGGTGCCGTCTCTCACTGGGTGGAGGGTGCCGTCTCTCACTGGGTGGAGGGTGCCCTGTCTCACTGGGTGGAGGGTGCCGTCTCTCACTGGGTGGAGGGTGCCGTCTCTCACTGGGTGGAGGGTGCCCTGTCTCACTGGGTGGAGAGTGCCCTGTCTCACTGGGTGGAGGGTGCCGTCTCTCACTGGGTGGAGGGTGCCGTCTCTCACTGGGTGGAGGGTGCCCTGTCTCACTGGGTGGAGGGTGCCGTCTCTCACTGTGTGGAGGGTGCCCTGTCTCACTGGGTGGAGGGTGCCCTGTCTCACTGGGTGGAGAGTGCCCTGTCTCACTGGGTGGAGGGTGCTGTCTCTCACTGGGTGGAGGGTGCCCTGTCTCACTGGGTGGAGGGTGCCCTGTCTCACTGGGTGGAGGGTGCCGTCTCTCACTGTGTGGAGGGTGCCCCGTCTCACTGGGTGGAGGGTGCCCCGTCTCACTGGGTGGAGGGTGCCCTGTCTCACTGGGTGGAGGGTGCCGTCTCTCACTGGGTGGAGGGTGCCCTGTCTCACTGGGTGGAGGGTGCCCTGTCTCACTGGGTGGAGGGTGCCGTCTCTCACTGGGTGGAGGGTGCCCTCTCTCACTGGGTGCAGGGTGCCCTCTCTCACTGGGTGGAGGGTGCCGTCTCTCACTGGGTGGAGGGTGCCCTGTCTCACTGGGTGGAGGGTGCCCTGTCTCACTGGGTGGAGGGTGCCCTGTCTCACTGGGTGGAGGGTGCCGTCTCTCACTGGGTGGAGGGTGCCGTCTCTCACTGGGTGGAGGGTGCCGTCTCTCACTGGGTGGAGAGTGCCCTGTCTCACTGGGTGGAGGGTGCCGTCTCTCACTGGGTGGAGGGTGCCGTCTCTCACTGGGTGGAGGGTGCCCTCTCTCACTGGGTGGAGGGTGCCGTCTCTCACTGGGTGTGGGGTGCCGTTTCTCACTGGGTGTGGGGTGCCCTCTCTCACTGGGTGGAGAGTGCCGTCTCTCACTGGGTGAAGGGTGCCCTGTCTCACTGGGTGGAGGGTGCCCTGTCTCACTGGGTGGAGGGTGCCCTGTCTCACTGGGTGTGGGGTGCCCTCTCTCACTGGGTGGAGGGTGCCCAGTCTCACTGGGTGGAGGGTGCCCTGTCTCACTGGGTGGAGGGTGCCCTGTCTCACTGGGTGGAGGGTGCCGACTCTCACTGGGTGGAGGGTGCCCTGTCTCACTGGGTGGAGGGTGCCGTCTCTCACTGGGTGGAGGGTGCCGTCTCTCACTGGGTGGAGGATGCCCTGTCTCACTGGGTGGAGGGTGCCGTCTCTCACTGGGTGGAGGGTGCCGTCTCTCACTGGGTGGAGGGTGCCCTGTCTCACTGGGTGGAGGGTGCTGTCTCTCACTGGGTGGAGGGTGCCGTCTCTCACTGGGTGGAGGGTGCCCTGTCTCACTGGGTGGAGGGTGCCGTCTCTCACTGGGTGGAGGGTGCCCTCTCTCACTGGGTGGAGGGTGCCCTGTCTCACTGGGTGGAGGGTGCTGTCTCTCACTGGGTGGAGGGTGCCCTGTCTCACTGGGTGGAGGGTGCCGTCTCTCACTGGGTGGAGGGTGCCCTGTCTCACTGGGTGGAGGGTGCTGTCTCTCACTGGGTGGAGGGTGCCCTGTCTCACTGGGTGGAGGGTGCCGTCTCTCACTGGCTGGAGTGTGCCCTGTCTCACTGGGTGGAGGGTGCCCTGTCTCACTGGGTGGAGGGTGCCGTCTCTCACTGGGTGGAGGGTGCCGTCTCTCACTGGGTGGAGGGTGCCGTCTCTCACTGGGTGGAGGGTGCCCTCTCTCACTGGGTGGAGGGTGCCCTGTCTCACTGGGTGGAGGGTGCCGACTCTCACTGGGTGGAGGGTGCCCTGTCTCACTGGGTGGAGGGTGCCGTCTCTCACTGGGTGGAGGGTGCCGTCTCTCACTGGGTGGAGGGTGCCCTGTCTCACTGGGTGGAGGGTGCCGTCTCTCACTGGGTGGAGGGTGCCGTCTCTCACTGGGTGGAGGGTGCCGTCTCTCACTGGGTGGAGGGTGCCCTCTCTCACTGGGTGGAGGGTGCCCTGTCTCACTAGGTGGAGGGTGCTGTCTCTCACTGGGTGGAGGGTGCCCTGTCTCACTGGGTGGAGGGTGCCGTCTCTCACTGGGTGGAGGGTGCCCTGTCTCACTGGGTGGAGGGTGCTGTCTCTCACTGGGTGGAGGGTGCCCTGTCTCACTGGGTGGAGGGTGCCGTCTCTCACTGGGTGGAGTGTGCCCTGTCTCACTGGGTGGAGGGTGCCCTGTCTCACTGGGTGGAGGGTGCCGTCTCTCACTGGGTGGAGGGTGCCGACTCTCACTTGGTGAAGGGTGCCATGTCTCACTGGGTGGAGGGTGCCCTGTCTCACTGGGTGGAGGGTGCCGTCTCTCACTGGGTGTGGGGTGCCCTCTCTCACTGGGTGGAGGGTGCCGTCTCTCACTGGGTGGTGGGTGCCCTGTCTCACTGGGTGGAGGGTGCCCTGTCTCACTGGCTGCAGGGTGCCCTGTCTCACTGGGTGTGGGGTGCCCTGTCTGACTGGGTGGAGGGTGCCCTCTCTCACTGGGTGGAGGGTGCCCTGTCTGACTGGGTGGAGGGTGCCCTGTCTCACTGGGTGGAGGGTGCCGTCTCTCACTGTGTGGAGGGTGCCCTGTCTCACTGGGTGGAGGGTGCCCTGTCACACTGGGTGGAGGGTGCCCTGTCTCACTGGGTGGAGGGTGCTGTCTCTCACTGGGTGGAGGGTGCCCTGTCTCACTGGGTGGAGGGTGCCCTGTCTCACTGGGTGGAGGGTGCCGTCTCTCACTGTGTGGAGGGTGCCCTGTCTCACTGGGTGGAGGGTGCCCTGTCTCACTGGGTGGAGGGTGCCCTGTCTCACTGGGTGGAGGGTGCCGTCTCTCACTGGGTGGAGGGTGCCCTGTCTCACTGGGTGGAGGGTGCCCTGTCTCACTGGGTGGAGGGTGCCGTCTCTCACTGGGTGCAGGGTGCCCTCTCTCACTGGGTGGAGGGTGCCGTCTCTCACTGGGTGGAGGGTGCCCTGTCTCACTGGGTGGAGGGTGCCCTGTTTCACTGGGTGGAGGGTGCCCTGTCTCACTGGGTGGAGGGTGCCGTCTCTCACTGGGTGGAGGGTGCCGTCTCTCACTGGGTGGAGGGTGCCGTCTCTCACTGGGTGGAGGGTGCCCTGTCTCACTGGGTGGAGGGTGCCGTCTCTCACTGGGTGGAGGGTGCCGTCTCTCACTGGGTGGAGGGTGCCCTCTCTCACTGGGTGGAGGGTGCCGTCTCTCACTGGGTGTGGGGTGCCGTTTCTCACTGGGTGTGGGGTGCCCTCTCTCACTGGGTGGAGGGTGCCGTCACTCACTGGGTGGAGGGTGCCCTGTCTCACTGGGTGGAGGGTGCCGTCTCTCACTGGGTGGAGGGTGCCGACTCTCACTGGGTGGAGGGTGCCCTGTCTCACTGGGTGGAGGGTGCCCTGTCTCACTGGGTGGAGGGTGCCCTGTCTCACTGGGTGGAGGGTGCCATCTCTCACTGGGTGTGGGGTGCCCTCTCTCACTGGGTGGAGGGTGCCGTCTCTCACTGGGTGGTGGGTGCCCTGTCTCACTGGGTGGAGGGTGCCCTGTCTCACTGGCTGCAGGGTGCCCTGTCTCACTGGGTGTGGGGTGGCCTCTCTCACTGGGTGGAGGGTGCCCTGTCTCACTGGGTGGAGGGTGCCCACTCTCACTGGGTGGAGGGTGCCCTGTCTCACTGGGTGGAGGGTGCCGTCTCTCACTGGGTGGAGGGTGCCGTCTCTCACTGGGTGGAGGGTGCCCTGTCTCACTGGGTGGAGGGTGCCGTCTCTCACTGGGTGGAGGGTGCCTTCTCTCTCTGGGTGGAGGGTGCCTTCTCTCACTGGGTGGAGGGTGCCCTCTCTCACTGGGAGGAGGGTGCCCTGTCTCACTGGGTGGAGGGTGCTGTCTCTCACTGGGTGGAGGGTGCCCTGTCTCACTGGGTGGAGGGTGCCGTCTCTCACTGGGTGGAGTGTGCCCTGTCTCACTGGGTGGAGGGTGCCCTGTCTCACTGGGTGGAGGGTGCCGTCTCTCACTGGGTGGAGGGTGCCGACTCTCACTTGGTGGAGGGTGCCCTGTCTCACTGGGTGGAGGATGCCCTGTCTCACTGGGTGGAGGGTGCCGTCTCTCACTGGGTTTGGGTGCCCTCTCTCACTGGGTGGAGGGTGCCGTCTCTCACTGGGTGGTGGGTGCCCTGTCTCACTGGGTGGAGGGTGCCCTGTCTCACTGGCTGCAGGGTGCCCTGTCTCACTGGGTGTGGGGTGCCCTCTCTCACTGGGTGGAGAGTGCCCTCTCTCACTGGGTGGAGGGTGCCCTGTCTCACTGGGTGGAGGGTGCCCTGTCTCACTGGGTGGAGGGTGCCGACTCTCACTGGGTGGAGGGTGCCCTGTCTCACTGTGTGGAAGGTGCCGTCTCTCACTGGGTGGAGGGTGCCCTGTCACACTGGGTGGAGGGTGCCCTGTCTCACTGGGTGGAGGGTGCCCTGTCTCACTGGGTGGAGGATGCCGTCTCTCACTGGGTGGAGGGTGCCCTGTCTCACTGGGTGGAGGGTGCCCTGTCTCACTGGGTGCAGGGTGCCCTGTCTCACTGGGTGGAGGGTGCCGTCTCTCACTGGGTGGAGGGTGCCCTGTCTCACTGGGTGGAGCGTGCCGTCTCTCACTGGGTGGAGGGTGCCCTGTCTCACTGGGTGGAGGGTGCCCTGTCTCACTGGGTGGAGGGTGCCCTGTCTCACTGGGTGGAGGGTGCCGACTCTCACTGGGTGGAGGGTGCCCTGTCTCACTGGGTGGAGGGTGCCGTCTCTCACTGGGTGGAGGGTGCCCTGTCTCACTGGGTGGAGGGTGCCCTGTCTCACTGGGTGGAGGGTGCCGTCTCTCACTGGGTGCAGGGTGCCCTCTCTCACTGGGTGGAGGTTGCCGTCTCTCACTGGGTGGAGGGTGCCCTGTCTCACTGGGTGGAGGGTGCCCTGTCTCACTGGGCGGAGGGTGCCCTGTCTCACTGGGTGGAGGGTGCCGTCTCTCACTGGGTGGAGGGTGCCGTCTCTCACTGGGTGGAGGGTGCCGTCTTTCACTGGGTGGAGGGTGCCCTGTCTCACTGGGTGGAGGGTGCCGTCTCTCACTGGGTGGAGGGTGCCGTCTCTCACTGGGTGGAGGGTGCCCTCTCTCACTGGGTGGACGGTGCCGTCTCTCACTGGGTGGAGGGTGCCGTCTCTCACTGGGTGTGGGGTGCCCTCTCTCACTGGGTGGAGGGTGCCCTGTCTCACTGGGTGGAGAGTGCCCTGTCTCACTGGGTGGAGGGTGCCGTCTCTCACTGGGTGGAGGGTGCCGACTCTCACTGGGTGGAGGGTGCCCTGTCTCACTGGGTGGAGGGTGCCCTGTCTCACTGGGTGGAGGGTGCCCTGTCTCACTGGGTGGAGGGTGCCATCTCTCACTGGGTGTGGGGTGCCCTCTCTCACTGGGTGGAGGGTGCCGTCTCTCACTGGGTGGTGGGTGCCCTGTCTCACTGGGTGGAGGGTGCCCTGTCTCACTGGCTGCAGGGTGCCCTGTCTCACTGGGTGTGGGGTGCCCTCTCTCACTGGGTGGAGGGTGCCCTGTCTCACTGGGTGGAGGGTGCCCTGTCTCACTGGGTGGAGGGTGCCCTGTCTCACTGGGTGGAGGGTGCCGACTCTCACTGGGTGGAGGGTGCCCTGTCTCACTGGGTGGAGAATGCTGTCTCTCACTGGGTGGAGGGTGCCGTCTCTCACTGGGTGGAGGGTGCCCTGTCTCACTGGGTGTGGGGTGCCCTCTCTCACTGGGTGGAGGGTGCCATCTCTCACTGGGTGGTGGGTGCCCTGTCTCACTGGGTGGAGGGTGCCCTGTCTCACTGGCTGCAGGGTGCCCTGTCTCACTGGCTGCAGGGTGCCCTGTCTCACTGGGTGCGGGGTGCCCTCTCTCACTGGGTGGAGAGTGCCCTCTCTCACTGGGTGGAGGGTGCCCTCTCTCACTGGGTGGAGGGTGCCCTGTCTCACTGGGTGGAGGGTGCCCTGCCTCACTGGGTGGAGGGTGCCGTCTCTCACTGTGTGGAGGGTGCCCTGTCTCACTGGGTGGAGGGTGCCCTGTCTCACTGGGTGGAGGGTGCCCTGTCTCACTGGGTGGAGGGTGCTGTCTCTCACTGGGTGGAGGGTGCCCTGTCTCACTGGGTGGAGGGTGCCCTGTCTCACTGGGTGGAGGGTGCCGTCTCTCACTGTGTGGAAGGTGCCCTGTCTCACTGGGTGGAGGGTGCCCTGTCTCACTGGGTGGAGGGTGCCCTGTCTCACTGGGTGGAGGGTGCCGTCTCTCACTGGTTGGAGGGTGCCCTGTCTCACTGGGTGGAGGGTGCCCTGTCTCACTGGGTGGAGGGTGCCGTCTCTCACTGGGTGCAGGGTGCCATCTCTCACTGGGTGGAGGGTGCCGTCTCTCACTGGGTGGAGGGTGCCCTGTCTCACTGGGTGGAGGGTGCCCTGTTTCACTGGGTGGAGGGGGCCTGTCTCACTGGGTGGAGGGTGCCGTCTCTCACTGGGTGGAGGGTGCCGTCTCTCACTGGGTGGAGGGTGCCGTCTCTCACTGGGTGGAGGGTGCCCTGTCTCACTGGGTGGAGGGTGCCCTCTCTCACTGGGTGGAGGGTGCCGTCTCTCACTGGGTGGAGGGTGCCCTCTCTCACTGGGTGGAGGGTGCCGTCTCTCACTGGGTGTGGGGTGCCGTTTCTCACTGGGTGTGGGGTGCCCTCTCTCACTGGGTGGAGGGTGCCCTGTCTCACTGGGTGGAGGGTGCCGTCTCTCACTGGGTGGAGGGTGCCGTCTCTCACTGGGTGGAGGGTGCCGACTCTCACTGGGTGGAGGGTGCCCTGTCTCACTGGGTGGAGGGTGCCCTGTCTCACTGGGTGGAGGGTGCCCTGTCTCACTGGGTGTGGGGTGCCCTCTCTCACTGGGTGGAGGGTGCCGTCTCTCACTGGGTGGTGGGTGCCCTGTCTCACTGGGTGGAGGGTGCCGACTCTCACTGGGTGGAGGGTGCCCTGTCTCACTGGGTGGAGGGTGCCGACTCTCACTGGGTGGAGGGTGCCCTGTCTCACTGGGTGGAGGGTGCCGTCTCTCACTGGGTGGAGGGTGCCGTCTCTCACTGGGTGGAGGGTGCCCTGTCTCACTGGGTGGAGGGTGCCGTCTCTCACTGGGTGGAGGGTGCCGTCTCTCTCTGGGTGGAGGGTGCCGTCTCTCACTGGGTGGAGGGTGCCCTCTCTCACTGGGTGGAGGATGCCCTGTCTCACTGGGTGGAGGGTGCAGTCTCTCACTGGGTGGAGGGTGCCCTATCTCACTGGGTGGAGGGTGCCGTCTCTCACTGGGTGGAGTGTACCCTGTCTCACTGGGTGGAGGGTGCCCTGTCTCACTGGGTGGAGGTTGCCATCTCTCACTGGGTGGAGGGTGCCGACTCTCACTTGGTGGAGGGTGCCCTGTCTCACTGGGTGGAGGGTGCCCTGTCTCACTGGGTGGAGGGTGCCGTCTCTCACTGGGTGTGGGGTGCCCTCTCTCACTGGGTGGAGGGTGCCGTCTCTCACTGGGTGGTGGGTGCCCTGTCTCACTGGGGGGAGGGTGCCCTGTCTCACTGGCTGCAGGGTGCCCTGTCTCACTGGGTGTGGGGTGCCCTCTCTCACTGGGTGGAGGGTGCCCTGTCTCACTGGGTGGAGGGTGCCCTGTCTCACTGGGTGGAGGGTGCCGACTCTCACTGGGTGGAGGATGCCCTGTCTCACTGTGTGGAGGGTGCCGACTCTCACTGGGTGGAGGGTGCCCTGTCACACTGGGTGGAGGTGGCCCTGTCTCACTGGGTGGAGGGTGCCCTGTCTCACTGGGTGGAGGGTGCCGTCTCTCACTGGGTGGAGGGTGCCCTGTCTCACTGGGTGGAGGGTGCCCTGTCTCACTGGGTGCAGGGTGCCCTGTCTCACTGGGTGGAGGGTGCCGTCTCTCACTGGGTGGAGGGTGCCCTGTCTCACTGGGTGGAGCGTGCCGTCTCTCACTGGGTGGAGGGTGCCCTGTCTCACTGGGTGGAGGGTGCCCTGTCTCACTGGGTGGAGGGTGCCCTGTCTCACTGGGTGGAGGGTGCCGACTCTCACTGGGTGGAGGGTGCCCTGTCTCACTGGGTGGAGGGTGCCGTCTCTCACTGGGTGGAGGGTGCCCTGTCTCACTGGGTGGAGGGTGCCCTGTCTCACTGGGTGGAGGGTGCCGTCTCTCACTGGGTGCAGGGTGCCCTCTCTCACTGGGTGGAGGTTGCCGTCTCTCACTGGGTGGAGGGTGCCCTGTCTCACTGGGTGGAGGGTGCCCTGTCTCACTGGGTGGAGGGTGCCCTGTCTCACTGGGTGGAGGGTGCCGTCTCTCACTGGGTGGAGGGTGCCGTCTCTCACTGGGTGGAGGGTGCCGTCTTTCACTGGGTGGAGGGTGCCCTGTCTCACTGGGTGGAGGGTGCCGTCTCTCACTGGGTGGAGGGTGCCGTCTCTCACTGGGTGGAGGGTGCCCTCTCTCAATGGGTGGAGGGTGCCGTCTCTCACTGGGTGGAGGGTGCCGTCTCTCACTGGGTGTGGGGTGCCCTCTCTCACTGGGTGGAGGGTGCCGTCTCTCACTGGATGGAGGGTGCCCTGTCTCACTGGGTGGAGGGTGCCCTGTCTCACTGGGTGGAGGGTGCCGTCTCTCACTGGGTGGAGGGTGCCGACTCTCACTGGGTGGAGGGTGCCCTGTCTCACTGGGTGGAGGGTGCCCTGTCTCACTGGGTGGAGGGTGCCCTGTCTCACTGGGTGGAGAGTGCCATCTCTCACTGGGTGTGGGGTGCCCTCTCTCACTGGGTGGAGGGTGCCGTCTCTCACTGGGTGGTGGGTGCCCTGTCTCACTGGGTGGAGGGTGCCCTGTCTCACTGGCTGCAGGGTGCCCTGTCTCACTGGGTGTGGGGTGCCCTCTCTCACTGGGTGGAGGGTGCCCTGTCTCACTGGGTGGAGGGTGCCCTGTCTCACTGGGTGGAGGGTGCCCTGTCTCACTGGGTGGAGGGTGCCGACTCTCACTGGGTGGAGGGTGCCCTGTCTCACTGGGTGGAGCGTGCCGTCTCTCACTGGGTGGAGAGTGCCCTGTCTCACTGGGTGGAGGGTGCCCTGTCTCACTGGGTGGAGGGTGCCCTGTCTCACTGGGTGCAGGGTGCCGACTCTCACTGGGTGGAGGGTGCCCTGTCTCACTGGGTGGAGGGTGCCGTCTCTCACTGGGTGGAGGGTGCCCTGTCTCACTGGGTGGAGGGTGCCGTCTCTCACTGGGTGCAGGGTGCCCTCTCTCACTGGGTGGAGGTTGCCGTCTCTCACTGGGTGGAGAGTGCCCTGTCTCACTGAGTGGAGGGTGCCCTGTCTCACTGGGTGGAGGGTGCCCTGTCTCACTGGGTGGAGGGTGCCGTCTCTCACTGGGTGGAGGGTGCCGTCTCTCACTGGGTGGAGGGTGCCGTCTTTCACTGGGTGGAGGGTGCCCTGTCTCACTGGGTGGAGGGTGCCGTCTCTCACTGGGTGGAGGGTGCCGTCTCTCACTGGGTGGAGGGTGCCCTCTCTCAATGGGTGGAGGGTGCCGTCTCTCACTGGGTGGAGGGTGCCGTCTCTCACTGGGTGTGGGGTGCCCTCTCTCACTGGGTGGAGGGTGCCGTCTCTCACTGGATGGAGGGTGCCCTGTCTCACTGGGTGGAGAGTGCCCTGTCTCACTGGGTGGAGGGTGCCGTCTCTCACTGGGTGGAGGGTGCCGACTCTCACTGGGTGGAGGGTGCCCTGTCTCACTGGGTGGAGGGTGCCCTGTCTCACTGGGTGGAGGGTGCCCTGTCTCACTGGGTGGAGGGTGCCATCTCTCACTGGGTGTGGGGTGCCCTCTCTCACTGGGTGGAGGGTGCCGTCTCTCACTGGGTGGTGGGTGCCCTGTCTCACTGGGTGGAGGGTGCCCTGTCTCACTGGCTGCAGGGTGCCCTGTCTCACTGGGTGTGGGGTGCCCTCTCTCACTGGGTGGGGGGTGCCCTATCTCACTGGGTGGAGGGTGCCCTGTCTCACTGGGTGGAGGGTGCCGACTCTCACTAGGTGGAGGGTGCCCTGTCTCACTGGGTGGAGGGTGCCGTCTCTCACTGGGTGGAGGGTGCCGTCTCTCACTGGGTGGAGGGTGCCCTGTCTCACTGGGTGTGGGGTGCCCTCTCTCACTGGGTGGAGGGTGCCGTCTCTCACTGGGTGGTGGGTGCCCTGTCTCACTGGGTGGAGGGTGCCCTGTCTCACTGGCTGCAGGGTGCCCTCTCTCACTGGATGCGGGGTGCCCTCTCTCACTGGGTGGAGAGTGCCCTCTCTCACTGGGTGGAGGGTGCCCTCTCTCACTGGGTGGAGGGTGCCCTGTCTCACTGGGTGGAGGGTGCCCTGTCTCACTGGGTGGAGGGTGCTGTCTCTCACTGGGTGGAGGGTGCCCTGTCTCACTGGGTGGAGGGTGCCCTGTCTCACTGGGTGGAGGGTGCCGTCTCTCACTGTGTGGAGGGTGCCCTGTCTCACTGGGTGGAGGGTGCCCTGTCTCACTGGGTGGAGGGTGCCCTGTCTCACTGGGTGGAGGGTGCCGTCTCTCACTGGGTGGAGGGTGCCCTGTCTCACTGGGTGGAGGGTGCCCTGTCTCACTGGGTGGAGGGTGCCGTCTCTCACTGGGTGCAGGGTGCCCTCTCTCACTGGGTGGAGGGTGCCGTCTCTCACTGGGTGGAGGGTGCCCTGTCTCACTGGGTGGAGGGTGCCCTGTTTCACTGGGTGGAGGGTGCCCTGTCTCACTGGGTGGAGGGTGCCGTCTCTCACTGGGTGGAGGGTGCCGTTTCTCACTGGGTGGAGGGTGCCCTGTCTCACTGGGTGGAGGGTGCCCTGTCTCACTGGGTGGAGGGTGCCGTCTCTCACTGGGTGGAGGGTGCCGTCTCTCACTGGGTGGAGGCTGCCCTCTCTCACTGGGTGGAGGGTGCCGTCTCTCACTGGGTGTGGGGTGCCGTTTCTCACTGGGTGTGGGGTGCCCTCTCTCACTGGGTGGAGGGTGCCGTCTCTCACTGGGTGGAGGGTGCCCTGTCTCACTGGGTGGAGGGTGCCGTCTCTCACTGGGTGGAGGGTGCCGACTCTCACTGGGTGGAGGGTGCCCTGTCTCACTGGGTGGAGGGTGCCCTGTCTCACTGGGTGGAGGGTGCCCTGTCTCACTGGGTGGAGGGTGCCATCTCTCACTGGGTGTGGAGTGCCCTCTCTCACTGGGTGGAGGGTGCCGTCTCTCACTGTGTGGTGGGTGCCCTGTCTCACTGGCTGCAGGGTGCCCTGTCTCACTGGCTGCAGGGTGCCCTGTCTCACTGGGTGTGGGGTGCCCTCTCTCACTGGGTGGAGGGTGCCCTGTCTCACTGGGTGGAGGGTGCCGACTCTCACTGGGTGGAGGGTGCCCTGTCTCACTGGGTGGAGGGTGCTGTCTCTCACTGGGTGGAGGGTGCCGTCTCTCACTGGGTGGAGGGTGCCCTGTCTCACTGGGTGGAGGGTGCCGTCTCTCACTGGGTGGAGGGTGCCGTCTCTCTCTGGGTGGAGGGTGCCGTCTCTCACTGGGTGGAGGGTGCCCTCTCTCACTGGGTGGAGGGTGCCCTGTCTCACTGGGTGGAGGGTGCAGTCTCTCACTGGGTGGAGGGTGCCCTGTCTCACTGGGTGGAGGGTGCCGTCTCTCACTGGGTGGAGTGTGCCCTGTCTCACTGGGTGGAGGGTGCCCTGTCTCACTGGGTGGAGGGTGCCGTCTCTCACTGGGTGGAGGGTGCCGACTCTCACTTGGTGGAGGGTGCCCTGTCTCACTGGGTGGAGGGTGCCCTGTCTCACTGGGTGGAGGGTGCCGTCTCTCACTGGGTGTGGGGTGCCCTCTCTCACTGGGTGGAGGGTGCCGTCTCTCACTGGGTGGTGGGTGCCCTGTCTCACTGGGTGGAGGGTGCCCTGTCTCACTGGCTGCAGGGTGCCCTGTCTCACTGTGTGGAGGGTGCCGTCTCTCACTGGGTGGAGGGTGCCCTGTCACACTGGGTGGAGGGTGCCCTGTCTCACTGGGTGGAGGGTGCCCTGTCTCACTGGGTGGAGGGTGCCGTCTCTCACTGGGTGGAGGGTGCCCTGTCTCACTGGGTGGAGGGTGCCCTGTCTCAATGGGTGCAGGGTGCCCTGTCTCACTGGGTGGAGGGTGCCGTCTCTCACTGGGTGGAGGGTGCCCTGTCTCACTGGGTGGAGGGTGCCCTGTCTCACTGGGTGGAGGGTGCCGACTCTCACTGGGTGGAGGGTGCCCTGTCTCACTGGGTGGAGGGTGCCGTCTCTCACTGGGTGGAGGGTGCCCTGTCTCACTGGGTGGAGGGTGCCCTGTCTCACTGGGTGGAGGGTGCCGTCTCTCACTGGGTGCAGGGTGCCCTCTCTCACTGGGTGGAGGTTGCCGTCTCTCACTGGGTGGAGGGTGCCCTGTCTCACTGGGTGGAGGGTGCCCTGTCTCACTGGATGGAGAGTGCCCTGTCTCACTGGGTGGAGGGTGCCGTCTCTCACTGGGTGGAGGGTGCCGTCTCTCACTGGGTGGAGGGTGCCGTCTTTCACTGGGTGGAGGGTGCCCTGTCTCACTGGGTGGAGGGTGCCGTCTCTCACTGGGTGGAGGGTGCCGTCTCTCACTGGGTGGAGGGTGCCCTCTCTCAATGGGTGGAGGGTGCCGTCTCTCACTGGGTGGAGGGTGCCGTCTCTCACTGGGTGTGGGGTGCCCTCTCTCACTGGGTGATGGGTGCCGTCTCTCACTGGATGGAGGGTGCCCTGTCTCACTGGGTGGAGGGTGCCCTGTCTCACTGGGTGGAGGGTGCCGTCTCTCACTGGGTGGAGGGTGCCGACTCTCACTGGGTGGAGGGTGCCCTGTCTCACTGGGTGGAGGGTGCCCTGTCTCACTGGGTGGAGGGTGCCCTGTCTCACTGGGTGGAGGGTGCCATCTCTCACTGGGTGTGGGGTGCCCTCTCTCACTGGGTGGAGGGTGCCGTCTCTCACTGGGTGGTGGGTGCCCTGTCTCACTGGGTGGAGGGTGCCCTGTCTCACTGGCTGCAGGGTGCCCTGTCTCACTGGGTGTGGGGTGCCCTCTCTCACTGGGTGGAGGGTGCCCTGTCTCACTGGGTGGAGGGTGCCCTGTCTCACTGGGTGGAGGGTGCCCTGTCTCACTGGGTGGAGGGTGCCGACTCTCACTGGGTGGAGGGTGCCCTGTCTCACTGGGTGGAGGGTGCTGTCTCTCACTGGGTGGAGGGTGCCGTCTCTCACTGGGTGGAGGGTGCCCTGTCTCACTGGGTGGAGGGTGCCGTCTCTCACTGGGTGGAGGGTGCCGTCTCTCTCTGGGTGGAGGGTGCCGTCTCTCACTGGGTGGAGGGTGCCCTCTCTCACTGGGTGGAGGGTGCCCTGTCTCACTGGGTGGAGGGTGCAGTCTCTCACTGGGTGGAGGGTGCCCTGTCTCACTGGGTGGAGGGTGCCGTCTCTCACTGGGTGGAGTGTGCCCTGTCTCACTGGGTGGAGGGTGCCCTGTCTCACTGGGTGGAGGGTGCCGTCTCTCACTGGGTGGAGGGTGCCGACTCTCACTTGGTGGAGGGTGCCCTGTCTCACTGGGTGGAGGGTGCCCTGTCTCACTGGGTGGAGGGTGCCGTCTCTCACTGGGTGTGGGGTGCCCTCTCTCACTGGGTGGAGGGTGCCGTCTCTCACTGGGTGGTGGGTGCCCTGTCTCACTGGGTGGAGGGTGCCCTGTCTCACTGGCTGCAGGGTGCCCTGTCTCACTGTGTGGAGGGTGCCGTCTCTCACTGGGTGGAGGGTGCCCTGTCACACTGGGTGGAGGGTGCCCTGTCTCACTGGGTGGAGGGTGCCCTGTCTCACTGGGTGGAGGGTGCCGTCTCTCACTGGGTGGAGGGTGCCCTGTCTCACTGGGTGGAGGGTGCCCTGTCTCACTGGGTGCAGGGTGCCCTGTCTCACTGGGTGGAGGGTGCCGTCTCTCACTGGGTGGAGGGTGCCCTGTCTCACTGGGTGGAGCGTGCCGTCTCTCACTGGGTGGAGGGTGCCCTGTCTCACTGGGTGGAGGGTGCCCTGTCTCACTGGGTGGAGGGTGCCGACTCTCACTGGGTGGAGGGTGCCCTGTCTCACTGGGTGGAGGGTGCCGTCTCTCACTGGGTGGAGGGTGCCCTGTCTCACTGGGTGGAGGGTGCCCTGTCTCACTGGGTGGAGGGTGCCGTCTCTCACTGGGTGCAGGGTGCCCTCTCTCACTGGGTGGAGGTTGCCGTCTCTCACTGGGTGGAGGGTGCCCTGTCTCACTGGGTGGAGGGTGCCCTGTCTCACTGGATGGAGAGTGCCCTGTCTCACTGGGTGGAGGGTGCCGTCTCTCACTGGGTGGAGGGTGCCGTCTCTCACTGGGTGGAGGGTGCCGTCTTTCACTGGGTGGAGGGTGCCCTGTCTCACTGGGTGGAGGGTGCCGTCTCTCACTGGGTGGAGGGTGCCGTCTCTCACTGGGTGGAGGGTGCCCTCTCTCAATGGGTGGAGGGTGCCGTCTCTCACTGGGTGGAGGGTGCCGTCTCTCACTGGGTGTGGGGTGCCCTCTCTCACTGGGTGATGGGTGCCGTCTCTCACTGGATGGAGGGTGCCCTGTCTCACTGGGTGGAGGGTGCCCTGTCTCACTGGGTGGAGGGTGCCGTCTCTCACTGGGTGGAGGGTGCCGACTCTCACTGGGTGGAGGGTGCCCTGTCTCACTGGGTGGAGGGTGCCCTGTCTCACTGGGTGGAGGGTGCCCTGTCTCACTGGGTGGAGGGTGCCATCTCTCACTGGGTGTGGGGTGCCCTCTCTCACTGGGTGGAGGGTGCCGTCTCTCACTGGGTGGTGGGTGCCCTGTCTCACTGGGTGGAGGGTGCCCTGTCTCACTGGCTGCAGGGTGCCCTGTCTCACTGGGTGTGGGGTGCCCTCTCTCACTGGGTGGAGGGTGCCCTGTCTCACTGGGTGGAGGGTGCCCTGTCTCACTGGCTGGAGGGTGCCCTGTCTCACTGGGTGGAGGGTGCCGACTCTCACTGGGTGGAGGGTGCCCTGTCTCACTGGGTGGAGGGTGCCGTCTCTCACTGGGTGGAGGGTGCCGTCTCTCACTGGGTGGAGGGTGCCGTCTTTCACTGGGTGGAGGGTGCCCTGTCTCACTGGGTGGAGGGTGCCGTCTCTCACTGGGTGGAGGGTGCCGTCTCTCACTGGGTGGAGGGTGCCCTCTCTCAATGGGTGGAGGGTGCCGTCTCTCACTGGGTGGAGGGTGCCGTCTCTCACTGGGTGTGGGGTGCCCTCTCTCACTGGATGGAGAGTGCCGTCTCTCACTGGATGGAGGGTGCCCTGTCTCACTGGGTGGAGGGTGCCCTGTCTCACTGGGTGGAGGGTGCCGTCTCTCACTGGGTGGAGGGTGCCTACTCTCACTGGGTGGAGGGTGCCCTGTCTCACTGGGTGGAGGGTGCCCTGTCTCACTGGGTGGAGGGTGCCCTGTCTCACTGGGTGGAGGGTGCCATCTCTCACTGGGTGTGGGGTGCCCTCTCTCACTGGGTGGAGGGTGCCGTCTCTCACTGGGTGGAGGGTGCCCTGTCTCACTGGGTGGAGGGTGCCGACTCTCACTGGGTGGAGGGTGCCGTCTCTCACTGGGTGGAGGGTGCCGTCTCTCACTGGGTGGAGGGTGCCCTGTCTCACTGGGTGGAGGGTGCCCTGTCTCACTGGGTGTGGGGTGCCCTCTCTCACTGGGTGGAGGGTGCCCTGTCTCACTGGGTGGAGGGTGCCCTGTCTCACTGGGTGGAGGGTGCCCTGTCTCACTGGGTGGAGGGTGCCCTGTCTCTCACTGGGTGGAGGGTGCCCTGTCTCACTGGGTGGAGGGTGCCGTCTCTCACTGGGTGGAGGGTGCCCTGTCTCAGTGGGTGGAGGGTGCCGTCTCTCACTGGGTGGAGGGTGCCCTGTCTCACTGGGTGGAGGGTGCCGACTCTCACTAGGTGGAGGGTGCCGTCTCTCACTGGGTGGAGGGTGCCCTGTCTCACTGGGTGGAGGGTGCCGTCTCTCACTGGGTGGAGGGTGCCGTCTCTCACTGGGTGGAGGGTGCCCTGTCTCACTGGGTGGAGGGTGCCCTGTCTCACTGGGTGGAGTGTGCTGTCTCTCACTGGGTGGAGGTTGCCCTGTCTCACTGGGTGGAGGGTGCCGTCTCTCACTGGGTGGAGGGTGCCCTGTCTCACTGGGTGGAGGGTGCCGTCTCTCACTGGGTGGAGGGTGCCCTGTCTCACTGGGTGGAGGGTGCCGTCTCTCACTGGGTGGAGGGTGCCCTGTCTCACTGGGTGGAGGGTGCCGTCTCTCACTGGGTGGAGTGTGGCCTGTCTCACTGGGTGGAGGGTGCCGACTCTCACTGGGTGGAGGGTGCCGTCTCTCACTGGGTGGAGGGTGCCGTCTCTCACTGGGTGTGGGGTGCCCTCTCTCACTGGGTGGAGGGTGCCCTGTCTCACTGGGTGGAGGGTGCCCTGTCTCACTGGGTGGAGGGTGCCGTCTCTCACTGCGTGGAGGGTGCCCTGTCTCACTGGGTGGAGGGTGCCCTGTCTCACTGGGTGGAGGGTGCCCTGTCTCACTGGGTGGAGGGTGCCGACTCTCACTGGGTGTGGGGTGCCCTCTCTCACTGGGTGGAGGGTGCCGTCTCTCACTGGGTGGAGGGTGCCCTGTCTCACTGGGTGGAGGGTGCCGACTCTCACTGGGTGGAGGGTGCCGTCTCTCACTGGGTGGAGGGTGCCGTCTCTCACTGGGTGGAGGGTGCCCTGTCTCACTGGGTGGAGGGTGCCCTGTCTCACTGGGTGGAGGGTGCCCTGTCTCACTGGGTGGAGGGTGCCCTGTCTCACTGGGTGGAGGGTGCCGTCTCTCACTGGGTGTGGGGTGCCCTCTCTCACTGGGTGGAGGGTGCCGTCTCTCACTGGGTGGAGGGTGCCCTGTCTCACTGGGTGGAGGGTGCCGACTCTCACTGGGTGGAGGGTGCCGTGTCTCACTGGGTGGAGGGTGCCCTGTCTCACTGGGTGGAGGGTGCTGTCTCTCACTGGGTGGAGGGTGCCCTGTCTCACTGGGTGGAGGGTGCCGTCTCTCACTGGGTGGAGGGTGCCCTGTCTCACTGGGTGGAGGGTGCCGTCTCTCACTGGGTGGAGGGTGCCCTGTCTCACTGGGTGGAGGGTGCCGTCTCTCACTGGGTGGAGGGTGCCCTGTCTCACTGGGTGGAGTGTGCCGTCTCTCACTGGGTGGAGGGTGCCATCTCTCACTGGGTGTGGGGTGCCCTCTCTCACTGGGTGGAGGGTGCCGTCTCTCACTGGGTGGAGGGTGCCGTCTCTCACTGGGTGGAGGGTGCCGTCTCTCACTGGGTGGAGGGTGCCCTGTCTCACTGGGTGGAGGGTGCCGTCTCTCACTGGGTGGAGGGTGCCCTGTCTCACTGGGTGGAGGGTGCCGTCTCTCACTGGGTGGAGGGTGCCCTGTCTCACTGGGTGGAGGGTGCCGACTCTCGCTGGGTACTCACCAGGGCTGTGTGTGCCGGGAGACTGCCTGTCGCTGCCACTTGGCATGGGGTGTCAGGTGGTAGATGAGCTGTCGGCAGAGTTTCTCCGCGGACTTCAACGACTCCAGCTCCTGAAACAGCCAACAGCAAAAGAAGCCTTCACTCACCCTGCGTGCAGACTCGTCCACAGTTCCACATACAGTCTGGCCCGAGCCGCGTGCGCTTTCCTTTACCTGCAGCTCACCCCACCCCTACCGTGCGCGAGGACGTGACTGATGGGGACGTGCTGGTCCAGGGCTGCTGACTCCTTCGGCCACCTGCAGACCTGGCAGCCAGCTCCGTCAGTGCTCGAGTAGTCCAGGTAGGGGAGGCTGGATCTACGTTCCTCGGAAGGGACGAGACTCCTGGTGAGGGCAGAATCCTGATGGAGCTGTGAAGGGGCACAGGTGAGGTGGTTTGTGTGATCAGAGGCATCTCAAATGCGAGGGTGTATATTTAAAGTAAGGAAGAGGGACTGAAGTGAAGAGCAGGGAAGTCAGTCTGCAACTGTACAAGTGAGGCTGAACCTGAGGCGCTGCCTGCAGGTCTGGTCTCCTTACTTGAGGAAATCTGTACTGGCTTTGGAGGCAGTGTAGAGCAGGTTGACTGGGTCGATTCCAGAGTTGAGATTGAATCACCTCAGAGTATACTCGCCGCAGTTCGGGTGTTTCAAAGTATTTCATTATTAAAGTGCACAAATGTTGCCATATACAACCCAGAGATTCATTTTCGTGCGGGCATACTCAATAAATCCATTTTAGAATAATAACCATCATAGAATCCAAACCAGTCCACACCACACCAACGTGCAAACGACAACAAAGTGCACAAATACAAAGAGGAAGAAATTATATTAATACATAACCAACAAATATCAAGAACTTCAGGTGAAGAGTCCGTAGGTTGTGAGAACATTTCAGTGAAGCTGAGTTCAATTACCCACTTTAGTTCAAGAGTCTGATGGTTGAGGGGTAATAACTATTTCTGAACCTGGTGGGGGTGAGTCCTGAGGCTCCTGATGGCAGCAGCGAGAAGAGAGCATGACCTGGGTGTTGGGGGTCCCTGATGATGGATGCTGCTTTCCTGCAACAGCGTTTCATGTCGATGTGCTCAAAGGGATGGGGGAGTTTTATCTGTGATGGAGTGGGCCATATCCACGGCTTCTTGTAGGATCTTCTGACCGGGGGCATTGGTGTTTCTATAGGAGATTGTGTTGTAGCCAGTCAATATACTCTCCGTGACACATCTGTGGAAGTTTTGCTGAGGTTTTAGATGCCACGCTGAAGCGGCGCAGGCTCTTGAGGAGCTGCCACACTTTCTTCACAATTGCTCTTGCGTGCAGGTCCTCAGCAATAATTTAAAGTCGCTGACTCTTTCCACCTCTGACTGTCTGATGAGGACTAGCTCTTGGACAATGCTCCCTCTAACTGGTGATAACCAGTGTGCTCAAAGACCTTGTGCCCAGCGACAACAACATGAGCACACTGAATTTCTAAGTGGAAGTAAACCTAAAGCTGTTCTAAGGATAATTAAGCCATTCCACTTTAAATTAACCAGCAGTTCTTCTGCACTTCATGCCCCTTGCTTCTTTGGAATTCAACAGAGTGAATCAGTAACAGAATAAATGAGCCCGTTCTACAATCTGCAGACAAGTCATCGTAAACTCCACATTGTCACACCGCCCGCATCAGAAACTGGAAAAGGAAATATGATTGCGTCTGACTGCAAAATATATTTAACGTGCCAATGAAGTAGAGGGTGCCAACCTTCTGTGTACAGTTTAAATTTCTTTGTGCACTAGCAGCAAAAGTTGTTTGTCCTCACACCTTAGAGTGAACATTGCTCACAGACCTCTCGTTTCTTCTTCCTGAAGTCAATAATCGGCTTTGCTAAAATTGAGTAAGGGGTGGGTGACAGCACTCAGCCAGATTTTCAATCCCCCTCCTACGCTAGTGGTGTCATTACCAAACTTGAGTATGGAGCCATGCTTCGCCACACAGTTGTAAGTAAAAGACAGTGAGCAGAGCAGGGGTTAGCTCACAGCAACTGTGCTGACGGACATCGTGGAGGAGATGTTGTCGCCAGTTCAAAGTGACTGGTGCCTGCAGGTGAGGAAACTGAGTATCCAGTTGCACAAGCAGATACTCAGGCCAAGGTCTTGAAGCTTATTGATTAGTTTTGAGGGGGTGATAGTGCTGAATTCTGAGAGTTGGTTGCTGAAGAGCACCATTGTTGTCCAGATGACCCGGGGTTGAATGAAGAGGCAACGAGATGCCATCTGCTGAGGCAAACTAGAGCAGATCCCAGCAGTCAATGTGGTTGACGTTCCTTTATTTCGCGGCGGAATTTCGAGGACGAATCTCAGAGTTGTATTCTGCATACATATCTCGGTAATAAATTTACTTTGAATCTTTGAACCTGTTATCACTGCGGATGCAAGTCTACGAACGAGCCTTTGAGGCAGGTTCTTCTCAGCCACCAGTAGCCTGCTCGAAGCAAGTGGGGACCTCAGTCCGCTGAAGTGAGAGGGTGAAGATCTCGGTGAACACTCTGACCAGATGGTCAGCACAGGCACTCTGCCTGGCCGGATGCTGTTCGTGGGCTCAGCTCCACAGGATCGGAGGGCTGTGGGAGTCCGTGACGGCTCCCCCATTTCCGATGGGCAGAGTGAAGGCATTGAGCCCTGCTGTCACCTACGTTGTTTGATTTTACTTTACTAGTGGTGACAGCAGACAAGCCCTGCCACAGATGTCCAGCCCCCTTCGTTGAAACGAGTTCAGTCCAGAGTTGCCACTTGGCCTGGGAGACGCCTCTCTGGAAATGGCACCTGGATCCGTTGGGACTTCCTTGCCTGTCAGACCTGCACGCCTCTGATTTGGCCTCAGCAGAGTGCGGAGCACGGATCATCCGGGGCTTCCGGTTGTGCAAGACCGAATGATTCTGTGAGGACACAACAGCCCACAAGTGTTCCTCCGAAGACTTTGACAAACGTTCAGAACCTCTGATGTGTCCGTGAATATACCCCAGTGCGCCAACTCAACGCAATCCTCTGCCCCGCCCCCCGTGACCAGCTGACACCGTGCCCTTGAGTCTCTGGCTCAGATCTCCCAACATACAGGCAACACTGGGCCTTCCAGCTCCATGGTGCTACACCACCTATTTGCTGATCCTATGGAAACATATACAATCCTGAAAAGTTTAGATGAGACAGAGGCAGGGAAGTAGTTCCTGCTAGTGAGATGAGAACTAGGGGACACAGTCTTGGGAAGCCAAAGGTTTAGCAGAGTGATGAGCAGGAACTGCTTTTCCCAGAGAGGAGTGTACCGGTGGAATTCTCTGTCCAGGGAAACAGAAGAGACTACCTCGTGAAATGATTTTTAATTCACAGCTGCTTAGATTTTTGAATTAAGAGTGTTAGGACTGAGCCCATGGCCGGATCAGCCACGATTTTACCAAATATGACTTCTCCTGTTCCCATATTTTATATTCTCCTCCTTCCAGAGGTTTTGGGGAAAATTTGATCCTCCCGGAAGCTGACTGGCGATTGGAGATTGCAACACACTGCATGAGGGGCTGCTGGAGGCAGAGACTCCCACAAAGTGTCAGAGGAATCTGAGTGGACGTGGAAAGCCAGAGGACGTGCTGGCAGATGGTACCAGCACGATCGTCAGCGTGAAAAGGGTGGGTCTGACTGGACGAGCACTGGGCTACGAGGGATGCGGTCGGCTGGGGGGGCAGAGCTGAACAGCAGGCAGAGTATCAGAATGACACAGTGAACATGGTGTGTCTCCTGCTCCCACAAATGGAACCAACCGTCTGCTTATGTCGTAGGTTGGCAGAACGGCTGGTTAGACTCCAAACTGTCGGCTTCTTCTAATCCAGTGATAATCCCCTGGCAGCAGTGACGTTGCTGTCAGATTGAAAATATCTCCTGAAGCAGAAGTGAGCTCCACCCACCACGGTGAGAGCAGATGCCAGGAGCTTTTCCTGCTGTGTGGTCAGGGACACTTGTCCACAGTGTAAACCCCCTCCGGAACCGAGTTTCTGTGATCCAGGTCACTTGTCCACAGTGTAAACCTCCTCCGGAACCGAGTCGCTGTGATCAGGTTCACTTGTCCACAGTGTAAACCTCCACCGGAACCGAGTTTCTGTGATCCAGGTCACTTGTCCACAGTGTAAACCTCCTCCGGAACCGTGTTTCTGTGATCAGGGTCACTTGTCGACAGTGTAAACCCCCTCCGGAACCGAGTTTCTGTGATCAGGGTCACTTCTCCAGAGTGTAAACCCCCTCCGGAACCGAGTTTCTGTGATCAGGGTCACTTGTCCACAGTGTAAACCTCCTCCGGAACCATGTTTCTGTGATCAGGGTCACTTGTCGACAGTGTAAACCTCCTCCGGAACCGTGTTTCTGTGATCAGGGTCACTTGTCGACAGTGTAAACCTCCTCCGGAACCAAGTTTCTGTGATCAGGGTCACTTCTCCAGAGTGTAAACCCCCTCCGGAACCGAGTTTCTGTGATCAGGGTCACTTGTCCACAGTGTAAACCCCCACCGGAACCGAGTTTCTGTGATCAGGGTCACTTATCCAGAGTGTAAACCACCTCCGGAACCGAGTTTCTTTGATCAGGGTCACTTATCCAGAGTGTAAACCTCCTCCAGAACCGAGTTTCTGTGATCAGGGTCACTTGTCCACAGTGTAAACCCCCTCCGGAACCGAGTTTCTGTGATCAGGGTCACTTGTCCACAGTGTAAACCCCCTCCGGAACCGAGTCGCTGTGATCAGGGTCACTTGTCCACAGTGTAAACTTCCTCCGGAACCGAGTTTCTGTGATCAGGGTCACTTGTCCACAGTGTAAACCTCCTCCGGAACCGAGTTTCTGTGATCAGGGTCACTTGTCTAGATTGTAAACCCCCTCCGGAACCGAGTTTCTGTGATCAGGGTCACTTGCCCAGAGTGTAAACCTCCTCCGGAACTGAGTTCATGTGATCAGGGTCACTTGTCCACAGTGTAAACCCCCTCCGGAACCGAGTTTCTGTGATCAGGGTCACTTGTCCACACAGTGTAAACCTCCTCCGGAACCGAGTCGCTGTGATCAGGGTCACTTGTCCACAGTGTAAACCTCCACCGGAACCGAGTTTCTGTGATCAGGGTCACTTGTCCACAGTGTAAACCCCCACCGGAACCGAGTTTCTGTGATCAGGGTCACTTATCCAGAGTGTAAACCTCCTCCGGAACCGAGTTTCTGTGATCAGGGTCACTTGTCCAGAGTGTAAAGCCCCTCCGGAACCGAGTTTCTGTGATCAGGGTCACTTCTCCACAGTGTAAATCCCCTCCGGAACCGAGTTTCTGTGATCAGGGTCACTTGTCCACAGTGTAAACCCCCTCCGGAACCGAGTTTCTGTGATCAGGGTCACTTGTCCAGAGTGTAAATCTCCTCCGGAACCGAGTTTCTGTGACCAGGGTCACTTGTCCACAGTGTAAACCTCCTCCGGAACCGAGTTTCTGTGATCAGGGACACTTGTCCACACAGTGTATACCTCCTCCGGAACCGAGTTTCTGTGATCAGGGTCACTTATCCAGAGTGTAAACCTCCTCCAGAACCGAGTTTCTGTGATCAGGGTCACTTATCCAGAGTGTAAACCTCCTCCAGAACCGAGTTTCTGTGATCAGGGTCACTTATCTAGAGTGTAAACCCCCTCCGGAACCGAGTTTCTGTGATCAGGGTCACTTGCCCAGAGTGTAAACCTCCTCCGGAACTGAGTTTCTGTGATCAGGGTCACTTGTCCACAGTGTAAACCTCCACCGGAACCGAGTTTCTGTGATCAGGATCACATGTCCACAGTGTAAACCTCCTCCGGAACCGAGTTTCTGTGATCAGGGTCACTTGTCTAGAGTGTAAACCTCCTCCGGAACAGAGTTTCTGTGATCAGGGTCACTTGTCTAGAGTGTAATCCTCCACCAGAACCGAGTTTCTGTGATCAGGGTCACTTGTCTAGAGTGTAAACCTCCACCGGAACCGAGTTTCTGTGATCAGGGTCACTTGTCCACAGTGTAAACCCCCTCCGGAACCGGGTTTCTGCGATCAGGGTCACTTGTCCACAGTGTAAACCCCCACCGGAACCGGGTTTCTGCGATCAGGGTCACTTGTCCACAGTGTAAACCCCCTCCGGAACCGGGTTTCTGCGATCAGGGTCACTTGTCCACAGTGTAAACCCCCTCCGGAACCGAGTTTCTGTGATCAGGTTCACTTGTCCACAGTGTAAACCTCCTCCGGAACCGAGTTTCTGTGATCAGGGTCACTTGTCCACAGTGTAAACCTCCTCCGGAACCGAGTTTCTGTGATCAGGGTCACTTGTCCACACTGTAAACCTCCTCCGGAACCGAGTTTCTGTGATCAGGGTCACTTGTCCACAGTGTAAACTTCCTCCGGAACCGAGTTTCTGTGATCAGGGTCACTTGTCCACAGTGTAAACTTCCTCCGGAACCGAGTTTCTGTGATCAGGGTCACTTGTCCACAGTGTAAACCTCCTCCGGAACCGAGTTTCTGTGATCAGGGTCACTTGTCCACAGTGTAAAGCCCCTCCGGAACCGAGTCTCTGTGATCAGGGTCACTTGTCCACAGTGTAAACCTCCTCCGGAACCGAGTCTCTGTGATCAGGGTCACTTGTCCAGAGTGTAAACCTCCTCCGGAACCGAGTTTCTGTGATCAGGGTCACTTGTCCACAGTGTAAACCTCCACAGGACCGAGTTTCTGTGATCAGGGTCACTTGTCCACAGTGTAAACTTCCTCCGGAACCGAGTTTCTGTGATCAGGGTCACTTGTCCACAGTGTAAACCTCCTCCGGAACCGAGTTTCTGTGATCAGGGTCACTTGTCCACAGTGTAAACCTCCTCCGGAACCGAGTTTCTGTGATCAGGGTCACTTGTCCACAGTGTAAACCTCCTCCGGAACCGAGTTTCTGTGATCAGGGTCACTTGTCCACAGTGTAAACCTCCTCCGGAACCGAGTTTCTGTGATCAGGGTCACTTGTCCACAGTGTAAACCTCCTCCGGAACCGAGTTTCTGTGATCAGGGTCACTTGTCCACACAGTGTAAACCACCTCCGGAACCGAGTCTCTGTGATCAGGGTCACTTGTCCACAGTGTAAATCCCCTCCGGAACCGAGTTTCTGTGATCAGGGTCACTTGTCCACAGTGTAAACCCCCTCCGGAACCGAGTTTCTGTGATCAGGGTCACTTGCCCACAGTGTAAACCTCCTCCGGAACCGAGTTTCTGTGACCAGGGTCACTTGTCCACAGTGTAAACCTCCTCCGGAACCGAGTTTCTGTGATCAGGGACACTTGTCCACACAGTGTATACCTCCTCCGGAACCGAGTTTCTGTGATCAGGGTCACTTATCCAGAGTGTAAACCTCCTCCAGAACCGAGTTTCTGTGATCAGGGTCACTTGTCTAGAGTGTAATCCTCCACCAGAACCGAGTTTCTGTGATCAGGGTCACTTGTCTAGAGTGTAAACCTCCACCGGAACCGAGTTTCTGTGATCAGGGTCACTTGTCCACAGTGTAAACCCCCTCTGGAACCGAGTTTCTGTGATCAGGGTCACTTGTCTAGAGTGTAAACCTCCTCCGGATCCGAGTTTCTGTGATCAGGGTCACTTGTCCACAGTGTAAACCTCCTCCGGAACCGAGTTTCTGTGATCAGGGTCACTTGTCCACACTGTAAACCTCCTCCGGAACCGAGTTTCTGTGATCAGGGTCACTTGTCCACAGTGTAAACTTCCTCCGGAACCGAGTTTCTGTGATCAGGGTCACTTGTCCACAGTGTAAACTTCCTCCGGAACCGAGTTTCTGTGATCAGGGTCACTTGTCCACAGTGTAAACCTCCTCCGGAACCGAGTTTCTGTGATCAGGGTCACTTGTCCACAGTGTAAACCCCCTCCGGAACCGAGTCTCTGTGATCAGGGTCACTTGTCCACAGTGTAAACCTCCTCCGGAACCGAGTCTCTGTGATCAGGGTCACTTGTCCAGAGTGTAAACCTCCTCCGGAACCGAGTTTCTGTGATCAGGGTCACTTGTCCACAGTGTAAACCTCCACCGGACTGAGTTTCTGTGATCAGGGTCACTTGTCCACAGTGTAAACTTCCTCCGGAACCGAGTTTCTGTGATCAGGGTCACTTGTCCACAGTGTAACCCTCCTCCGGAACCGAGTTTCTGTGATCAGGGTCACTTGTCCACAGTGTAAACCTCCTCCGGAACCGAGTTTCTGTGATCAGGGTCACTTGTCCACAGTGTAAACCTCCTCCGGAACCGAGTTTCTGTGATCAGGGTCACTTGTCCACAGTGTAAACCTCCTCCGGAACCGAGTTTCTGTGATCAGGGTCACTTGTCCACAGTGTAAACCTCCTCCGGAACCGAGTTTCTGTGATCAGGGTCACTTGTCCACACAGTGTAAACCACCTCCGGAACCGAGTCTCTGTGATCAGGGTCACTTGTCCACAGTGTAAATCCCCTCCGGAACCGAGTTTCTGTGATCAGGGTCACTTGTCCACAGTGTAAACCCCCTCCGGAACCGAGTTTCTGTGATCAGGGTCACTTGCCCACAGTGTAAACCTCCTCCGGAACCGAGTTTCTGTGACCAGGGTCACTTGTCCACAGTGTAAACCTCCTCCGGAACCGAGTTTCTGTGATCAGGGACACTTGTCCACACAGTGTATACCTCCTCCGGAACCGAGTTTCTGTGATCAGGGTCACTTATCCAGAGTGTAAACCTCCTCCAGAACCGAGTTTCTGTGATCAGGGTCACTTATCCAGAGTGTAAACCTCCTCCAGAACCGAGTTTCTGTGATCAGGGTCACTTATCTAGAGTGTAAACCCCCTCCGGAACCGAGTTTCTGTGATCAGGGTCACTTGCCCAGAGTGTAAACCTCCTCCGGAACTGAGTTTCTGTGATCAGGGTCACTTGTCCACAGTGTAAACCTCCACCGGAACCGAGTTTCTGTGATCAGGATCACATGTCCACAGTGTAAACCTCCTCCGGAACCGAGTTTCTGTGATCAGGGTCACTTGTCTAGAGTGTAAACCTCCTCCGGAACAGAGTTTCCGTGATCAGGGTCACTTGTCTAGAGTGTAATCCTCCACCAGAACCGAGTTTCTGTGATCAGGGTCACTTGTCCACAGTGTAAACCTCCTCCGGAACCGAGTTTCTGTGATCAGGGTCACTTGTCCACAGTGTAAACCCCCTCCGGAACCGAGTCTCTGTGATCAGGGTCACTTGTCCACAGTGTAAACCTCCTCCGGAACCGAGTCTCTGTGATCAGGGTCACTTGTCCAGAGTGTAAACCTCCTCCGGAACCGAGTTTCTGTGATCAGGGTCACTTGTCCACAGTGTAAACCTCCACCGGACTGAGTTTCTGTGATCAGGGTCACTTGTCCACAGTGTAAACTTCCTCCGGAACCGAGTTTCTGTGATCAGGGTCACTTGTCCACAGTGTAACCCTCCTCCGGAACCGAGTTTCTGTGATCAGGGTCACTTGTCCACAGTGTAAACCTCCTCCGGAACCGAGTTTCTGTGATCAGGGTCACTTGTCCACAGTGTAAACCTCCTCCGGAACCGAGTTTCTGTGATCAGGGTCACTTGTCCACAGTGTAAACCTCCTCCGGAACCGAGTTTCTGTGATCAGGGTCACTTGTCCACAGTGTAAACCTCCTCCGGAACCGAGTTTCTGTGATCAGGGTCACTTGTCCACACAGTGTAAACCACCTCCGGAACCGAGTCTCTGTGATCAGGGTCACTTGTCCACAGTGTAAATCCCCTCCGGAACCGAGTTTCTGTGATCAGGGTCACTTGTCCACAGTGTAAACCCCCTCCGGAACCGAGTTTCTGTGATCAGGGTCACTTGCCCACAGTGTAAACCTCCTCCGGAACCGAGTTTCTGTGACCAGGGTCACTTGTCCACAGTGTAAACCTCCTCCGGAACCGAGTTTCTGTGATCAGGGACACTTGTCCACACAGTGTATACCTCCTCCGGAACCGAGTTTCTGTGATCAGGGTCACTTATCCAGAGTGTAAACCTCCTCCAGAACCGAGTTTCTGTGATCAGGGTCACTTATCCAGAGTGTAAACCTCCTCCAGAACCGAGTTTCTGTGATCAGGGTCACTTATCTAGAGTGTAAACCCCCTCCGGAACCGAGTTTCTGTGATCAGGGTCACTTGCCCAGAGTGTAAACCTCCTCCGGAACTGAGTTTCTGTGATCAGGGTCACTTGTCCACAGTGTAAACCTCCACCGGAACCGAGTTTCTGTGATCAGGATCACATGTCCACAGTGTAAACCTCCTCCGGAACCGAGTTTCTGTGATCAGGGTCACTTGTCTAGAGTGTAAACCTCCTCCGGAACAGAGTTTCCGTGATCAGGGTCACTTGTCTAGAGTGTAATCCTCCACCAGAACCGAGTTTCTGTGATCAGGGTCACTTGTCTAGAGTGTAAACCTCCACCGGAACCGAGTTTCTGTGATCAGGGTCACTTGTCCACAGTGTAAACCCCCTCCGGAACCGGGTTTCTGCGATCAGGGTCACTTGTCCACAGTGTAAACCCCCACCGGAACCGGGTTTCTGCGATCAGGGTCACTTGTCCACAGTGTAAACCCCCTCCGGAACCGGGTTTCTGCGATCAGGGTCACTTGTCCACAGTGTAAACCCCCTCCGGAACCGAGTTTCTGTGATCAGGTTCACTTGTCCACAGTGTAAACCTCCTCCGGAACCGAGTTTCTGTGATCAGGGTCACTTGTCCACAGTGTAAACCTCCTCCGGAACCGAGTTTCTGTGATCAGGGTCACTTGTCCACACTGTAAACCTCCTCCGGAACCGAGTTTCTGTGATCAGGGTCACTTGTCCACAGTGTAAACTTCCTCCGGAACCGAGTTTCTGTGATCAGGGTCACTTGTCCACAGTGTAAACTTCCTCCGGAACCGAGTTTCTGTGATCAGGGTCACTTGTCCACAGTGTAAACCTCCTCCGGAACCGAGTTTCTGTGATCAGGGTCACTTGTCCACAGTGTAAAGCCCCTCCGGAACCGAGTCTCTGTGATCAGGGTCACTTGTCCACAGTGTAAACCTCCTCCGGAACCGAGTCTCTGTGATCAGGGTCACTTGTCCAGAGTGTAAACCTCCTCCGGAACCGAGTTTCTGTGATCAGGGTCACTTGTCCACAGTGTAAACCTCCACAGGACCGAGTTTCTGTGATCAGGGTCACTTGTCCACAGTGTAAACTTCCTCCGGAACCGAGTTTCTGTGATCAGGGTCACTTGTCCACAGTGTAAACCTCCTCCGGAACCGAGTTTCTGTGATCAGGGTCACTTGTCCACAGTGTAAACCTCCTCCGGAACCGAGTTTCTGTGATCAGGGTCACTTGTCCACAGTGTAAACCTCCTCCGGAACCGAGTTTCTGTGATCAGGGTCACTTGTCCACAGTGTAAACCTCCTCCGGAACCGAGTTTCTGTGATCAGGGTCACTTGTCCACAGTGTAAACCTCCTCCGGAACCGAGTTTCTGTGATCAGGGTCACTTGTCCACACAGTGTAAACCACCTCCGGAACCGAGTCTCTGTGATCAGGGTCACTTGTCCACAGTGTAAATCCCCTCCGGAACCGAGTTTCTGTGATCAGGGTCACTTGTCCACAGTGTAAACCCCCTCCGGAACCGAGTTTCTGTGATCAGGGTCACTTGCCCACAGTGTAAACCTCCTCCGGAACCGAGTTTCTGTGACCAGGGTCACTTGTCCACAGTGTAAACCTCCTCCGGAACCGAGTTTCTGTGATCAGGGACACTTGTCCACACAGTGTATACCTCCTCCGGAACCGAGTTTCTGTGATCAGGGTCACTTATCCAGAGTGTAAACCTCCTCCAGAACCGAGTTTCTGTGATCAGGGTCACTTGTCTAGAGTGTAATCCTCCACCAGAACCGAGTTTCTGTGATCAGGGTCACTTGTCTAGAGTGTAAACCTCCACCGGAACCGAGTTTCTGTGATCAGGGTCACTTGTCCACAGTGTAAACCCCCTCTGGAACCGAGTTTCTGTGATCAGGGTCACTTGTCTAGAGTGTAAACCTCCTCCGGATCCGAGTTTCTGTGATCAGGGTCACTTGTCCACAGTGTAAACCTCCTCCGGAACCGAGTTTCTGTGATCAGGGTCACTTGTCCACAGTGTAAACCTCCTCCGGAACCGAGTTTCTGTGATCAGGGTCACTTGTCCACAGTGTAAACCTCCTCCGGAACCGAGTTTCTGTGATCAGGGTCACTTGTCCACAGTGTAAACCTCCTCCGGAACCGAGTTTCTGTGATCAGGGTCACTTGTCCACACAGTGTAAACCACCTCCGGAACCGAGTCTCTGTGATCAGGGTCACTTGTCCACAGTGTAAATCCCCTCCGGAACCGAGTTTCTGTGATCAGGGTCACTTGTCCACAGTGTAAACCCCCTCCGGAACCGAGTTTCTGTGATCAGGGTCACTTGCCCACAGTGTAAACCTCCTCCGGAACCGAGTTTCTGTGACCAGGGTCACTTGTCCACAGTGTAAACCTCCTCCGGAACCGAGTTTCTGTGATCAGGGACACTTGTCCACACAGTGTATACCTCCTCCGGAACCGAGTTTCTGTGATCAGGGTCACTTATCCAGAGTGTAAACCTCCTCCAGAACCGAGTTTCTGTGATCAGGGTCACTTATCCAGAGTGTAAACCTCCTCCAGAACCGAGTTTCTGTGATCAGGGTCACTTATCCAGAGTGTAAACCTCCTCCAGAACCGAGTTTCTGTGATCAGGGTCACTTATCTAGAGTGTAAACCCCCTCCGGAACCGAGTTTCTGTGATCAGGGTCACTTATCTAGAGTGTAAACCTCCTCCGGAACTGAGTTTCTGTGATCAGGGTCACTTGTCCACAGTGTAAACCTCCACCGGAACCGAGTTTCTGTGATCAGGATCACTTGTCCACAGTGTAAACCTCCTCCGGAACCGAGTTTCTGTGATCAGGGTCACTTGTCCACAGTGTAAACCTCCTCCGGAACCGAGTTTCTGTGATCAGGGTCACTTGTCTAGAGTGTAATCCTCCACCAGAACCGAGTTTCTGTGATCAGGGTCACTTGTCTAGAGTGTAAACCTCCACCGGAACCGAGTTTCTGTGATCAGGGTCACTTGTCCACAGTGTAAACCCCCTCTGGAACCGAGTTTCTGTGATCAGGGTCACTTGTCTAGAGTGTAAACCTCCTCCGGATCCGAGTTTCTGTGATCAGGGTCACTTGTCTAGAGTGTAAACCTCCTCCGGATCCGAGTTTCTGTGATCAGGGTCACTTGTCCTCAGTGTAAACCTCCTCCGGAACCGAGTTTCTGTGATCAGGGTCACTTGTCCACACTGTAAACCTCCTCCGGAACCGAGTTTCTGTGATCAGGGTCACTTGTCCACAGTGTAAACTTCCTCCGGAACCGAGTTTCTGTGATCAGGGTCACTTGTCCACAGTGTAAACTTCCTCCGGAACCGAGTTTCTGTGATCAGGGTCACTTGTCCACAGTGTAAACCTCCTCCGGAACCGAGTTTCTGTGATCAGGGTCACTTGTCCACAGTGTAAACTTCCTCCGGAACCGAGTTTCTGTGATCAGGGTCACTTGTCCACAGTGTAAACCTCCTCCGGAACCGAGTTTCTGTGATCAGGGTCACTTGTCCACAGTGTAAACCTCCTCCGGAACCGAGTTTCTGTGATCAGGGTCACTTGTCCACAGTGTAAACCTCCTCCGGAACCGAGTTTCTGTGATCAGGGTCAGTTGTCCACACAGTGCAAACCACCTCCGGAACCGAGTCTCTGTGATCAGGGTCACTTGTCCACAGTGTAAACCCCCTCCGGAACCGAGTTTCTGTGATCAGGGTCACTTGTCCACAGTGTAAACCCCCTCTGGAACCGAGATTCTGTGATCAGGGTCACTTGTCTAGAGTGTAATCCTCCTCCGGATCCGAGTTTCTGTGATCAGGGTCACTTGTCTAGAGTGTAAACCTCCTCCGGATCCGAGTTTCTGTGATCAGGGTCACTTGTCCACAGTGTAAACCTCCTCCGGAACCGAGTTTCTGTGATCAGGGTCACTTGTCCACACTGTAAACCTCCTCCGGAACCGAGTTTCTGTGATCAGGGTCACTTGTCCACAGTGTAAACTTCCTCCGGAACCGAGTTTCTGTGATCAGGGTCACTTGTCCACAGTGTAAACTTCCTCCGGAACCGAGTTTCTGTGATCAGGGTCACTTGTCCACAGTGTAAACCTCCTCCGGAACCGAGTTTCTGTGATCAGGGTCACTTGTCCACAGTGTAAACCCCCTCCGGAACCGAGTCTCTGTGATCAGGGTCACTTGTCCACAGTGTAAACCTCCTCCGGAACCGAGTCTCTGTGATCAGGGTCACTTGTCCAGAGTGTAAACCTCCTCCGGAACCGAGTTTCTGTGATCAGGGTCACTTGTCCACAGTGTAAACCTCCACCGGACCGAGTTTCTGTGATCAGGGTCACTTGTCCACAGTGTAAACTTCCTCCGGAACCGAGTTTCTGTGATCAGGGTCACTTGTCCACAGTGTAAACCTCCTCCGGAACCGAGTTTCTGTGATCAGGGTCACTTGTCCACAGTGTAAACCTCCTCCGGAACCGAGTTTCTGTGATCAGGGTCACTTGTCCACAGTGTAAACCTCCTCCGGAACCGAGTTTCTGTGATCAGGGTCACTTGTCCACAGTGTAAACCTCCTCCGGAACCGAGTTTCTGTGATCAGGGTCACTTGTCCACAGTGTAAACCTCCTCCGGAACCCAGTTTCTTTGATCAGGGTCACTTGTCCACACAGTGTAAACCACCTCCGGAACCGAGTCTCTGTGATCAGGGTCACTTGTCCACAGTGTAAATCCCCTCCGGAACCGAGTTTCTGTGATCAGGGTCACTTGTCCACAGTGTAAACCCCCTCCGGAACCGAGTTTCTGTGATCAGGGACACTTGTCCACACAGTGTATACCTCCTCCGGAACCGAGTTTCTGTGATCAGGGTCACTTATCCAGAGTGTAAACCTCCTCCAGAACCGAGTTTCTGTGATCAGGGTCACTTATCCAGAGTGTAAACCTCCTCCAGAACCGAGTTTCTGTGATCAGGGTCACTTATCTAGAGTGTAAACCCCCTCCGGAACCGAGTTTCTGTGATCAGGGTCACTTGCCCAGAGTGTAAACCTCCTCCGGAACTGAGTTTCTGTGATCAGGGTCACTTGTCCACAGTGTAAACCTCCACCGGAACCGAGTTTCTGTGATCAGGATCACTTGTCCACAGTGTAAACCTCCTCCGGAACCGAGTTTCTGTGATCAGGGTCACTTGTCTAGAGTGTAAACCTCCTCCGGAACAGAGTCTCTGTGATCAGGGTCACTTGTCCAGAGTGTAAACCTCCTCCGGAACCGAGTTTCTGTGATCAGGGTCACTTGTCCACAGTGTAAACCTCCACCGGACCGAGTTTCTGTGATCAGGGTCACTTGTCCACAGTGTAAACTTCCTCCGGAACCGAGTTTCTGTGATCAGGGTCACTTGTCCACAGTGTAAACCTCCTCCGGAACCGAGTTTCTGTGATCAGGGACACTTGTCCACAGTGTAAACCTCCTCCGGAACCGAGTTTCTGTGATCAGGGTCACTTGTCCAGAGTGTAAACCTCCTCCGGAACCGAGTTTCTGCGATCAGGGTCACTTGTCCACAGTGTAAACCTCCTCCGGAACCGAGTTTCTGTGATCAGGGTCACTTGTCCACAGTGTAAACCTCCTCCGGAACCCAGTTTCTGTGATCAGGGTCACTTGTCCACACAGTGTAAACCACCTCCGGAACCGAGTCTCTGTGATCAGGGTCACTTGTCCACAGTGTAAATCCCCTCCGGAACCGAGTTTCTGTGATCAGGATCACTTGTCCACAGTGTAAACCTCCTCCGGAACCGAGTTTCTGTGATCAGGGTCACTTGTCCACAGTGTAAACCTCCTCCGGAACCGAGTTTCTGTGATCAGGGTCACTTGTCTAGAGTGTAATCCTCCACCAGAACCGAGTTTCTGTGATCAGGGTCACTTGTCTAGAGTGTAAACCTCCACCGGAACCGAGTTTCTGTGATCAGGGTCACTTGTCCACAGTGTAAACCCCCTCTGGAACCGAGTTTCTGTGATCAGGGTCACTTGTCTAGAGTGTAAACCTCCTCCGGATCCGAGTTTCTGTGATCAGGGTCACTTGTCTAGAGTGTAAACCTCCTCCGGATCCGAGTTTCTGTGATCAGGGTCACTTGTCCTCAGTGTAAACCTCCTCCGGAAACGAGTTTCTGTGATCAGGGTCACTTGTCCACACTGTAAACCTCCTCCGGAACCGAGTTTCTGTGATCAGGGTCACTTGTCCACAGTGTAAACTTCCTCCGGAACCGAGTTTCTGTGATCAGGGTCACTTGTCCACAGTGTAAACTTCCTCCGGAACCGAGTTTCTGTGATCAGGGTCACTTGTCCACAGTGTAAACCTCCTCCGGAACCGAGTTTCTGTGATCAGGGTCACTTGTCCACAGTGTAAACTTCCTCCGGAACCGAGTTTCTGTGATCAGGGTCACTTGTCCACAGTGTAAACCTCCTCCGGAACCGAGTTTCTGTGATCAGGGTCACTTGTCCACAGTGTAAACCTCCTCCGGAACCGAGTTTCTGTGATCAGGGTCACTTGTCCACAGTGTAAACCTCCTCCGGAACCGAGTTTCTGTGATCAGGGTCACTTGTCCACACAGTGCAAACCACCTCCGGAACCGAGTCTCTGTGATCAGGGTCACTTGTCCACAGTGTAAACCCCCTCCGGAACCGAGTTTCTGTGATCAGGGTCACTTGTCCACAGTGTAAACCCCCTCTGGAACCGAGATTCTGTGATCAGGGTCACTTGTCTAGAGTGTAAACCTCCTCCGGATCCGAGTTTCTGTGATCAGGGTCACTTGTCTAGAGTGTAAACCTCCTCCGGATCCGAGTTTCTGTGATCAGGGTCACTTGTCCACAGTGTAAACCTCCTCCGGAACCGAGTTTCTGTGATCAGGGTCACTTGTCCACACTGTAAACCTCCTCCGGAACCGAGTTTCTGTGATCAGGGTCACTTGTCCACAGTGTAAACTTCCTCCGGAACCGAGTTTCTGTGATCAGGGTCACTTGTCCACAGTGTAAACTTCCTCCGGAACCGAGTTTCTGTGATCAGGGTCACTTGTCCACAGTGTAAACCTCCTCCGGAACCGAGTTTCTGTGATCAGGGTCACTTGTCCACAGTGTAAACCCCCTCCGGAACCGAGTCTCTGTGATCAGGGTCACTTGTCCACAGTGTAAACCTCCTCCGGAACCGAGTCTCTGTGATCAGGGTCACTTGTCCAGAGTGTAAACCTCCTCCGGAACCGAGTTTCTGTGATCAGGGTCACTTGTCCACAGTGTAAACCTCCACCGGACCGAGTTTCTGTGATCAGGGTCACTTGTCCACAGTGTAAACTTCCTCCGGAACCGAGTTTCTGTGATCAGGGTCACTTGTCCACAGTGTAAATCTCCTCCGGAACCGAGTTTCTGTGATCAGGGTCACTTGTCCACAGTGTAAACCTCCTCCGGAACCGAGTTTCTGTGATCAGGGTCACTTGTCCACAGTGTAAACCTCCTCCGGAACCGAGTTTCTGTGATCAGGGTCACTTGTCCACAGTGTAAACCTCCTCCGGAACCGAGTTTCTGTGATCAGGGTCACTTGTCCACAGTGTAAACCTCCTCCGGAACCCAGTTTCTTTGATCAGGGTCACTTGTCCACACAGTGTAAACCACCTCCGGAACCGAGTCTCTGTGATCAGGGTCACTTGTCCACAGTGTAAATCCCCTCCGGAACCGAGTTTCTGTGATCAGGGTCACTTGTCCACAGTGTAAACCCCCTCCGGAACCGAGTTTCTGTGATCAGGGTCACTTGCCCACAGTGTAAACCTCCTCCGGAACCGAGTTTCTGTGACCAGGGTCACTTGTCCACAGTGTAAACCTCCTCCGGAACCGAGTTTCTGTGATCAGGGACACTTGTCCACACAGTGTATACCTCCTCCGGAACCGAGTTTCTGTGATCAGGGTCACTTATCCAGAGTGTAAACCTCCTCCAGAACCGAGTTTCTGTGATCAGGGTCACTTATCCAGAGTGTAAACCTCCTCCAGAACCGAGTTTCTGTGATCAGGGTCACTTATCTAGAGTGTAAACCCCCTCCGGAACCGAGTTTCTGTGATCAGGGTCACTTGCCCAGAGTGTAAACCTCCTCCGGAACTGAGTTTCTGTGATCAGGGTCACTTGTCCACAGTGTAAACCTCCACCGGAACCGAGTTTCTGTGATCAGGATCACTTGTCCACAGTGTAAACCTCCTCCGGAACCGAGTTTCTGTGATCAGGGTCACTTGTCTAGAGTGTAAACCTCCTCCGGAACAGAGTCTCTGTGATCAGGGTCACTTGTCCAGAGTGTAAACCTCCTCCGGAACCGAGTTTCTGTGATCAGGGTCACTTGTCCACAGTGTAAACCTCCACCGGACCGAGTTTCTGTGATCAGGGTCACTTGTCCACAGTGTAAACTTCCTCCGGAACCGAGTTTCTGTGATCAGGGTCACTTGTCCACAGTGTAAACCTCCTCCGGAACCGAGTTTCTGTGATCAGGGTCACTTGTCCACAGTGTAAACCTCCTCCGGAACCGAGTTTCTGTGATCAGGGTCACTTGTCCACAGTGTAAACCTCCTCCGGAACCGAGTTTCTGTGATCAGGGTCACTTGTCCACAGTGTAAACCTCCTCCGGAACCCAGTTTCTGTGATCAGGGTCACTTGTCCACACAGTGTAAACCCCCTCCGGAACCGAGTTTCTGTGATCAGGGTCACTTGCCCACAGTGTAAACCTCCTCCGGAACCGAGTTTCTGTGACCAGGGTCACTTGTCCACAGTGTAAACCTCCTCCGGAACCGAGTTTCTGTGATCAGGGACACTTGTCCACACAGTGTATACCTCCTCCGGAACCGAGTTTCTGTGATCAGGGTCACTTATCCAGAGTGTAAACCTCCTCCAGAACCGAGTTTCTGTGATCAGGGTCACTTATCCAGAGTGTAAACCTCCTCCAGAACCGAGTTTCTGTGATCAGGGTCACTTGCCCAGAGTGTAAACCTCCTCCGGAACTGAGTTTCTGTGATCAGGGTCACTTGTCCACAGTGTAAACCTCCACCGGAACCGAGTTTCTGTGATCAGGATCACTTGTCCACAGTGTAAACCTCCTCCGGAACCGAGTTTCTGTGATCAGGGTCACTTGTCTAGAGTGTAAACCTCCTCCGGAACAGAGTTTCTGTGATCAGGGTCACTTGTCTAGAGTGTAATCCTCCACCAGAACCGAGTTTCTGTGATCAGGGTCACTTGTCTAGAGTGTAAACCTCCACCGGAACCGAGTTTCTGTGATCAGGGTCACTTGTCCACAGTGTAAACCCCCTCTGGAACCGAGTTTCTGTGATCAGGGTCACTTGTCTAGAGTGTAAACCTCCTCCGGATCCGAGTTTCTGTGATCAGGGTCACTTGTCTAGAGTGTAAACCTCCTCCGGATCCGAGTTTCTGTGATCAGGGTCACTTGTCCACAGTGTAAACCTCCTCCGGAACCGAGTTTCTGTGATCAGGGTCACTTGTCCACACTGTAAACCTCCTCCGGAACCGAGTTTCTGTGATCAGGGTCACTTGTCCACAGTGTAAACCCCCTCCGGAACCGAGTTTCTGTGATCAGGGTCACTTGTCCACAGTGTAAACCCCCTCCGGAACCGAGTTTCTGTGATCAGGGTCACTTGCCCACAGTGTAAACCTCCTCCGGAACCGAGATTCTGTGACCAGGGTCACTTGTCCACAGTGTAAACCTCCTCCGGAACCGAGTTTCTGTGATCAGGGACACTTGTCCACACAGTGTATACCTCCTCCGGAACCGAGTTTCTGTGATCAGGGTCACTTATCCAGAGTGTAAACCTCCTCCAGAACCGAGTTTCTGTGATCAGGGTCACTTGTCTAGAGTGTAATCCTCCACCAGAACCGAGTTTCTGTGATCAGGGTCACTTGTCTAGAGTGTAAACCTCCACCGGAACCGAGTTTCTGTGATCAGGGTCACTTGTCCACAGTGTAAACCCCCTCTGGAACCGAGTTTCTGTGATCAGGGTCACTTGTCTAGAGTGTAAACCTCCTCCGGATCCGAGTTTCTGTGATCAGGGTCACTTGTCTAGAGTGTAAACCTCCTCCGGATCCGAGTTTCTGTGATCAGGGTCACTTGTCCACAGTGTAAACCTCCTCCGGAACCGAGTTTCTGTGATCAGGGTCACTTGTCCACACTGTAAACCTCCTCCGGAACCGAGTTTCTGTGATCAGGGTCACTTGTCCACAGTGTAAACTTCCTCCGGAACCGAGTTTCTGTGATCAGGGTCACTTGTCCACAGTGTAAACTTCCTCCGGAACCGAGTTTCTGTGATCAGGGTCACTTGTCCACAGTGTAAACCTCCTCCGGAACCGAGTTTCTGTGATCAGGGTCACTTGTCCACACTGTAAACCTCCTCCGGAACCGAGTTTCTGTGATCAGGGTCACTTGTCCACAGTGTAAACTTCCTCCGGAACCGAGTTTCTGTGATCAGGGTCACTTGTCCACAGTGTAAACTTCCTCCGGAACCGAGTTTCTGTGATCAGGGTCACTTGTCCACAGTGTAAACCTCCTCCGGAACCGAGTTTCTGTGATCAGGGTCACTTGTCCACAGTGTAAACCCCCTCCGGAACCGAGTCTCTGTGATCAGGGTCACTTGTCCACAGTGTAAACCTCCTCCGGAACCGAGTCTCTGTGATCAGGGTCACTTGTCCAGAGTGTAAACCTCCTCCGGAACCGAGTTTCTGTGATCAGGGTCACTTGTCCACAGTGTAAACCTCCACCGGACCGAGTTTCTGTGATCAGGGTCACTTGTCCACAGTGTAAACTTCCTCCGGAACCGAGTTTCTGTGATCAGGGTCACTTGTCCACAGTGTAAACCTCCTCCGGAACCGAGTTTCTGTGATCAGGGTCACTTGTCCACAGTGTAAACCTCCTCCGGAACCGAGTTTCTGTGATCAGGGTCACTTGTCCACAGTGTAAACCTCCTCCGGAACCGAGTTTCTGTGATCAGGGTCACTTGTCCACAGTGTAAACCTCCTCCGGAACCGAGTTTCTGTGATCAGGGTCACTTGTCCACAGTGTAAACCTCCTCCGGAACCCAGTTTCTTTGATCAGGGTCACTTGTCCACACAGTGTAAACCACCTCCGGAACCGAGTCTCTGTGATCAGGGTCACTTGTCCACAGTGTAAATCCCCTCCGGAACCGAGTTTCTGTGATCAGGGTCACTTGTCCACAGTGTAAACCCCCTCCGGAACCGAGTTTCTGTGATCAGGGTCACTTGCCCACAGTGTAAACCTCCTCCGGAACCGAGTTTCTGTGACCAGGGTCACTTGTCCACAGTGTAAACCTCCTCCGGAACCGAGTTTCTGTGATCAGGGACACTTGTCCACACAGTGTATACCTCCTCCGGAACCGAGTTTCTGTGATCAGGGTCACTTATCCAGAGTGTAAACCTCCTCCAGAACCGAGTTTCTGTGATCAGGGTCACTTATCCAGAGTGTAAACCTCCTCCAGAACCGAGTTTCTGTGATCAGGGTCACTTATCTAGAGTGTAAACCCCCTCCGGAACCGAGTTTCTGTGATCAGGGTCACTTGCCCAGAGTGTAAACCTCCTCCGGAACTGAGTTTCTGTGATCAGGGTCACTTGTCCACAGTGTAAACCTCCACCGGAACCGAGTTTCTGTGATCAGGATCACTTGTCCACAGTGTAAACCTCCTCCGGAACCGAGTTTCTGTGATCAGGGTCACTTGTCTAGAGTGTAAACCTCCTCCGGAACAGAGTCTCTGTGATCAGGGTCACTTGTCCAGAGTGTAAACCTCCTCCGGAACCGAGTTTCTGTGATCAGGGTCACTTGTCCACAGTGTAAACCTCCACCGGACCGAGTTTCTGTGATCAGGGTCACTTGTCCACAGTGTAAACTTCCTCCGGAACCGAGTTTCTGTGATCAGGGTCACTTGTCCACAGTGTAAACCTCCTCCGGAACCGAGTTTCTGTGATCAGGGTCACTTGTCCACAGTGTAAACCTCCTCCGGAACCGAGTTTCTGTGATCAGGGTCACTTGTCCACAGTGTAAACCTCCTCCGGAACCGAGTTTCTGTGATCAGGGTCACTTGTCCACAGTGTAAACCTCCTCCGGAACCCAGTTTCTGTGATCAGGGTCACTTGTCCACACAGTGTAAACCCCCTCCGGAACCGAGTTTCTGTGATCAGGGTCACTTGCCCACAGTGTAAACCTCCTCCGGAACCGAGTTTCTGTGACCAGGGTCACTTGTCCACAGTGTAAACCTCCTCCGGAACCGAGTTTCTGTGATCAGGGACACTTGTCCACACAGTGTATACCTCCTCCGGAACCGAGTTTCTGTGATCAGGGTCACTTATCCAGAGTGTAAACCTCCTCCAGAACCGAGTTTCTGTGATCAGGGTCACTTATCCAGAGTGTAAACCTCCTCCAGAACCGAGTTTCTGTGATCAGGGTCACTTGCCCAGAGTGTAAACCTCCTCCGGAACTGAGTTTCTGTGATCAGGGTCACTTGTCCACAGTGTAAACCTCCACCGGAACCGAGTTTCTGTGATCAGGATCACTTGTCCACAGTGTAAACCTCCTCCGGAACCGAGTTTCTGTGATCAGGGTCACTTGTCTAGAGTGTAAACCTCCTCCGGAACAGAGTTTCTGTGATCAGGGTCACTTGTCTAGAGTGTAATCCTCCACCAGAACCGAGTTTCTGTGATCAGGGTCACTTGTCTAGAGTGTAAACCTCCACCGGAACCGAGTTTCTGTGATCAGGGTCACTTGTCCACAGTGTAAACCCCCTCTGGAACCGAGTTTCTGTGATCAGGGTCACTTGTCTAGAGTGTAAACCTCCTCCGGATCCGAGTTTCTGTGATCAGGGTCACTTGTCTAGAGTGTAAACCTCCTCCGGATCCGAGTTTCTGTGATCAGGGTCACTTGTCCACAGTGTAAACCTCCTCCGGAACCGAGTTTCTGTGATCAGGGTCACTTGTCCACACTGTAAACCTCCTCCGGAACCGAGTTTCTGTGATCAGGGTCACTTGTCCACAGTGTAAACCCCCTCCGGAACCGAGTTTCTGTGATCAGGGTCACTTGTCCACAGTGTAAACCCCCTCCGGAACCGAGTTTCTGTGATCAGGGTCACTTGCCCACAGTGTAAACCTCCTCCGGAACCGAGATTCTGTGACCAGGGTCACTTGTCCACAGTGTAAACCTCCTCCGGAACCGAGTTTCTGTGATCAGGGACACTTGTCCACACAGTGTATACCTCCTCCGGAACCGAGTTTCTGTGATCAGGGTCACTTATCCAGAGTGTAAACCTCCTCCAGAACCGAGTTTCTGTGATCAGGGTCACTTGTCTAGAGTGTAATCCTCCACCAGAACCGAGTTTCTGTGATCAGGGTCACTTGTCTAGAGTGTAAACCTCCACCGGAACCGAGTTTCTGTGATCAGGGTCACTTGTCCACAGTGTAAACCCCCTCTGGAACCGAGTTTCTGTGATCAGGGTCACTTGTCTAGAGTGTAAACCTCCTCCGGATCCGAGTTTCTGTGATCAGGGTCACTTGTCTAGAGTGTAAACCTCCTCCGGATCCGAGTTTCTGTGATCAGGGTCACTTGTCCACAGTGTAAACCTCCTCCGGAACCGAGTTTCTGTGATCAGGGTCACTTGTCCACACTGTAAACCTCCTCCGGAACCGAGTTTCTGTGATCAGGGTCACTTGTCCACAGTGTAAACTTCCTCCGGAACCGAGTTTCTGTGATCAGGGTCACTTGTCCACAGTGTAAACTTCCTCCGGAACCGAGTTTCTGTGATCAGGGTCACTTGTCCACAGTGTAAACCTCCTCCGGAACCGAGTTTCTGTGATCAGGGTCACTTGTCCACAGTGTAAACCCCCTCCGGAACCGAGTCTCTGTGATCAGGGTCACTTGTCCACAGTGTAAACCTGCTCCGGAACCGAGTCTCTGTGATCAGGGTCACTTGTCCAGAGTGTAAACCTCCTCCGGAACCGAGTTTCTGTGATCAGGGTCACTTGTCCACAGTGTAAACCTCCACCGGACCGAGTTTCTGTGATCAGGGTCACTTGTCCACAGTGTAAACTTCCTCCGGAACCGAGTTTCTGTGATCAGGGTCACTTGTCCACAGTGTAACCCTCCTCCGGAACCGAGTTTCTGTGATCAGGGTCACTTGTCCACAGTGTAAACCTCCTCTGGAACCGAGTTTCTGTGATCAGGGTCACTTGTCCACAGTGTAAACCTCCTCCGGAACCGAGTTTCTGTGATCAGGGTCACTTGTCCACAGTGTAAACCTCCTCCGGAACCGAGTTTCTGTGATCAGGGTCACTTGTCCACAGTGTAAACCTCCTCCGGAACCGAGTTTCTGTGATCAGGGTCACTTGTCCACACAGTGTAAACCACCTCCGGAACCGAGTCTCTGTGATCAGGGTCACTTGTCAACAGTGTAAATCCCCTCCGGAACCGAGTTTCTGTGATCAGGGTCACTTGTCCACAGTGTAAACCCCCTCCGGAACCGAGTTTCTGTGATCAGGGTCACTTGCCCACAGTGTAAACCTCCTCCGGAACCGAGTTTCTGTGACCAGGGTCACTTGTCCACAGTGTAAACCTCCTCCGGAACCGAGTTTCTGTGATCAGGGACACTTGTCCACACAGTGTATACCTCCTCCGGAACCGAGTTTCTGTGATCAGGGTCACTTATCCAGAGTGTAAACCTCCTCCAGAACCGAGTTTCTGTGATCAGGGTCACTTATCCAGAGTGTAAACCTCCTCCAGAACCGAGTTTCTGTGATCAGGGTCACTTATCTAGAGTGTAAACCCCCTCCGGAACCGAGTTTCTGTGATCAGGGTCACTTGCCCAGAGTGTAAACCTCCTCCGGAACTGAGTTTCTGTGATCAGGGTCACTTGTCCACAGTGTAAACCTCCACCGGAACCGAGTTTCTGTGATCAGGATCACTTGTCCACAGTGTAAACCTCCTCCGGAACCGAGTTTCTGTGATCAGGGTCACTTGTCTAGAGTGTAATCCTCCACCAGAACCGAGTTTCTGTGATCAGGGTCACTTGTCTAGAGTGTAAACCTCCACCGGAACCGAGTTTCTGTGATCAGGGTCACTTGTCCACAGTGTAAACCCCCTCTGGAACCGAGTTTCTGTGATCAGGGTCACTTGTCTAGAGTGTAAACCTCCTCCGGATCCGAGTTTCTGTGATCAGGGTCACTTGTCTAGAGTGTAAACCTCCTCCGGATCCGAGTTTCTGTGATCAGGGTCACTTGTCCTCAGTGTAAACCTCCTCCGGAACCGAGTTTCTGTGATCAGGGTCACTTGTCCACACTGTAAACCTCCTCCGGAACCGAGTTTCTGTGATCAGGGTCACTTGTCCACAGTGTAAACTTCCTCCGGAACCGAGTTTCTGTGATCAGGGTCACTTGTCCACAGTGTAAACTTCCTCCGGAACCGAGTTTCTGTGATCAGGGTCACTTGTCCACAGTGTAAACCTCCTCCGGAACCGAGTTTCTGTGATCAGGGTCACTTGTCCACAGTGTAAACTTCCTCCGGAACCGAGTTTCTGTGATCAGGGTCACTTGTCCACAGTGTAAACCTCCTCCGGAACCGAGTTTCTGTGATCAGGGTCACTTGTCCACAGTGTAAACCTCCTCCGGAACCGAGTTTCTGTGATCAGGGTCACTTGTCCACAGTGTAAACCTCCTCCGGAACCGAGTTTCTGTGATCAGGGTCACTTGTCCACACAGTGCAAACCACCTCCGGAACCGAGTCTCTGTGATCAGGGTCACTTGTCCACAGTGTAAACCCCCTCCGGAACCGAGTTTCTGTGATCAGGGTCACTTGTCCACAGTGTAAACCCCCTCTGGAACCGAGATTCTGTGATCAGGGTCACTTGTCTAGAGTGTAAACCTCCTCCGGATCCGAGTTTCTGTGATCAGGGTCACTTGTCTAGAGTGTAAACCTCCTCCGGATCCGAGTTTCTGTGATCAGGGTCACTTGTCCACAGTGTAAACCTCCTCCGGAACCGAGTTTCTGTGATCAGGGTCACTTGTCCACACTGTAAACCTCCTCCGGAACCGAGTTTCTGTGATCAGGGTCACTTGTCCACAGTGTAAACTTCCTCCGGAACCGAGTTTCTGTGATCAGGGTCACTTGTCCACAGTGTAAACTTCCTCCGGAACCGAGTTTCTGTGATCAGGGTCACTTGTCCACAGTGTAAACCTCCTCCGGAACCGAGTTTCTGTGATCAGGGTCACTTGTCCACAGTGTAAACCCCCTCCGGAACCGAGTCTCTGTGATCAGGGTCACTTGTCCACAGTGTAAACCTCCTCCGGAACCGAGTCTCTGTGATCAGGGTCACTTGTCCAGAGTGTAAACCTCCTCCGGAACCGAGTTTCTGTGATCAGGGTCACTTGTCCACAGTGTAAACCTCCACCGGACCGAGTTTCTGTGATCAGGGTCACTTGTCCACAGTGTAAACTTCCTCCGGAACCGAGTTTCTGTGATCAGGGTCACTTGTCCACAGTGTAAACCTCCTCCGGAACCGAGTTTCTGTGATCAGGGTCACTTGTCCACAGTGTAAACCTCCTCCGGAACCGAGTTTCTGTGATCAGGGTCACTTGTCCACAGTGTAAACCTCCTCCGGAACCGAGTTTCTGTGATCAGGGTCACTTGTCCACAGTGTAAACCTCCTCCGGAACCGAGTTTCTGTGATCAGGGTCACTTGTCCACAGTGTAAACCTCCTCCGGAACCGAGTTTCTGTGATCAGGGTCACTTGTCCACACTGTAAACCTCCTCCGGAACCGAGTTTCTGTGATCAGGGTCACTTGTCCACAGTGTAAACTTCCTCCGGAACCGAGTTTCTGTGATCAGGGTCACTTGTCCACAGTGTAAACTTCCTCCGGAACCGAGTTTCTGTGATCAGGGTCACTTGTCCACAGTGTAAACCTCCTCCGGAACCGAGTTTCTGTGATCAGGGTCACTTGTCCACAGTGTAAACCCCCTCCGGAACCGAGTCTCTGTGATCAGGGTCACTTGTCCACAGTGTAAACCTCCTCCGGAACCGAGTCTCTGTGATCAGGGTCACTTGTCCAGAGTGTAAACCTCCTCCGGAACCGAGTTTCTGTGATCAGGGTCACTTGTCCACAGTGTAAACCTCCACCGGACCGAGTTTCTGTGATCAGGGTCACTTGTCCACAGTGTAAACTTCCTCCGGAACCGAGTTTCTGTGATCAGGGTCACTTGTCCACAGTGTAAACCTCCTCCGGAACCGAGTTTCTGTGATCAGGGTCACTTGTCCACAGTGTAAACCTCCTCCGGAACCGAGTTTCTGTGATCAGGGTCACTTGTCCACAGTGTAAACCTCCTCCGGAACCGAGTTTCTGTGATCAGGGTCACTTGTCCACAGTGTAAACCTCCTCCGGAACCGAGTTTCTGTGATCAGGGTCACTTGTCCACAGTGTAAACCTCCTCCGGAACCGAGTTTCTGTGATCAGGGTCACTTGTCCACACAGTGTAAACCACCTCCGGAACCGAGTCTCTGTGATCAGGGTCACTTGTCCACAGTGTAAATCCCCTCCGGAACCGAGTTTCTGTGATCAGGGTCACTTGTCCACAGTGTAAACCCCCTCCGGAACCGAGTTTCTGTGATCAGGGTCACTTGCCCACAGTGTAAACCTCCTCCGGAACCGAGTTTCTGTGACCAGGGTCACTTGTCCACAGTGTAAACCTCCTCCGGAACCGAGTTTCTGTGATCAGGGACACTTGTCCACACAGTGTATACCTCCTCCGGAACCGAGTTTCTGTGATCAGGGTCACTTATCCAGAGTGTAAACCTCCTCCAGAACCGAGTTTCTGTGATCAGGGTCACTTATCCAGAGTGTAAACCTCCTCCAGAACCGAGTTTCTGTGATCAGGGTCACTTATCTAGAGTGTAAACCCCCTCCGGAACCGAGTTTCTGTGATCAGGGTCACTTGCCCAGAGTGTAAACCTCCTCCGGAACTGAGTTTCTGTGATCAGGGTCACTTGTCCACAGTGTAAACCTCCACCGGAACCGAGTTTCTGTGATCAGGATCACTTGTCCACAGTGTAAACCTCCTCCGGAACCGAGTTTCTGTGATCAGGGTCACTTGTCCACAGTGTAAACCTCCTCCGGAACCGAGTTTCTGTGATCAGGGTCACTTGTCTAGAGTGTAATCCTCCACCAGAACCGAGTTTCTGTGATCAGGGTCACTTGTCTAGAGTGTAAACCTCCACCGGAACCGAGTTTCTGTGATCAGGGTCACTTGTCCACAGTGTAAACCTCCTCCGGAACCGAGTTTCTGTGATCAGGGTCACTTGTCCACAGTGTAAATCCCCTCCGGAACCGAGTTTCTGTGATCAGGGTCACTTGTCCACAGTGTAAACCCCCTCCGGAACCGAGTTTCTGTGATCAGGGTCACTTGCCCACAGTGTAAACCTCCTCCGGAACCGAGTTTCTGTGACCAGGGTCACTTGTCCACAGTGTAAACCTCCTCCGGAACCGAGTTTCTGTGATCAGGGACACTTGTCCACACAGTGTATACCTCCTCCGGAACCGAGTTTCTGTGATCAGGGTCACTTATCCAGAGTGTAAACCTCCTCCAGAACCGAGTTTCTGTGATCAGGGTCACTTATCCAGAGTGTAAACCTCCTCCAGAACCGAGTTTCTGTGATCAGGGTCACTTATCTAGAGTGTAAACCCCCTCCGGAACCGAGTTTCTGTGATCAGGGTCACTTGCCCAGAGTGTAAACCTCCTCCGGAACTGAGTTTCTGTGATCAGGGTCACTTGTCCACAGTGTAAACCTCCACCGGAACCGAGTTTCTGTGATCAGGATCACTTGTCCACAGTGTAAACCTCCTCCGGAACCGAGTTTCTGTGATCAGGGTCACTTGTCCACAGTGTAAACCTCCTCCGGAACCGAGTTTCTGTGATCAGGGTCACTTGTCTAGAGTGTAATCCTCCACCAGAACCGAGTTTCTGTGATCAGGGTCACTTGTCTAGAGTGTAAACCTCCACCGGAACCGAGTTTCTGTGATCAGGGTCACTTGTCCACAGTGTAAACCCCCTCTGGAACCGAGTTTCTGTGATCAGGGTCACTTGTCTAGAGTGTAAACCTCCTCCGGATCCGAGTTTCTGTGATCAGGGTCACTTGTCTAGAGTGTAAACCTCCTCCGGATCCGAGTTTCTGTGATCAGGGTCACTTGTCCTCAGTGTAAACCTCCTCCGGAACCGAGTTTCTGTGATCAGGGTCACTTGTCCACACTGTAAACCTCCTCCGGAACCGAGTTTCTGTGATCAGGGTCACTTGTCCACAGTGTAAACTTCCTCCGGAACCGAGTTTCTGTGATCAGGGTCACTTGTCCACAGTGTAAACTTCCTCCGGAACCGAGTTTCTGTGATCAGGGTCACTTGTCCACAGTGTAAACCTCCTCCGGAACCGAGTTTCTGTGATCAGGGTCACTTGTCCACAGTGTAAACTTCCTCCGGAACCGAGTTTCTGTGATCAGGGTCACTTGTCCACAGTGTAAACCTCCTCCGGAACCGAGTTTCTGTGATCAGGGTCACTTGTCCACAGTGTAAACCTCCTCCGGAACCGAGTTTCTGTGATCAGGGTCACTTGTCCACAGTGTAAACCCCCTCCGGAACCGAGTTTCTGTGATCAGGGTCACTTGTCCACAGTGTAAACCCCCTCTGGAACCGAGATTCTGTGATCAGGATCACTTGTCTAGAGTGTAAACCTCCTCCGGATCCGAGTTTCTGTGATCAGGGTCACTTGTCTAGAGTGTAAACCTCCTCCGGATCCGAGTTTCTGTGATCAGGGTCACTTGTCCACAGTGTAAACCTCCTCCGGAACCGAGTTTCTGTGATCAGGGTCACTTGTCCACACTGTAAACCTCCTCCGGAACCGAGTTTCTGTGATCAGGGTCACTTGTCCACAGTGTAAACTTCCTCCGGAACCGAGTTTCTGTGATCAGGGTCACTTGTCCACAGTGTAAACTTCCTCCGGAACCGAGTTTCTGTGATCAGGGTCACTTGTCCACAGTGTAAACCTCCTCCGGAACCGAGTTTCTGTGATCAGGGTCACTTGTCCACACTGTAAACCTCCTCCGGAACCGAGTTTCTGTGATCAGGGTCACTTGTCCACAGTGTAAACTTCCTCCGGAACCGAGTTTCTGTGATCAGGGTCACTTGTCCACAGTGTAAACTTCCTCCGGAACCGAGTTTCTGTGATCAGGGTCACTTGTCCACAGTGTAAACCTCCTCCGGAACCGAGTTTCTGTGATCAGGGTCACTTGTCCACAGTGTAAACTTCCTCCGGAACGGAGTTTCTGTGATCAGGGTCACTTGTCCACAGTGTAAACCTCCTCCGGAACCGAGTTTCTGTGATCAGGGTCACTTGTCCACAGTGTAAACCTCCTCCGGAACCGAGTTTCTGTGATCAGGGTCACTTGTCCACAGTGTAAACCTCCTCCGGAACCGAGTTTCTGTGATCAGGGTCACTTGTCCACACAGTGCAAACCACCTCCGGAACCGAGTCTCTGTGATCAGGGTCACTTGTCCACAGTGTAAACCTCCTCCGGAACCGAGTTTCTGTGATCAGGGTCACTTGTCCACACAGCGTAAACCACCTCCGGAACCGAGTCTCTGTGATCAGGGTCACTTGTCCCGAGTTTCTGTGATCAGGGTCACTTGTCCACAGTGTAAACCCCCACCGGAACCGAGTTTCTGTGATCAGGGTCACTTGTCCACAGTGTAAACCTCCTCCGGAACCGAGTCGCTGTGATCAGGGTCACTTGTCCACAGTGTAAACCTCCTCCGGAACCGAGTTTCTGTGATCAGGGTCACTTGTCCACAGTGTAAACCCCCTTCGGAACCGAGTTTCTGTGATCAGGGTCACTTGTCCACAGTGTAAACCTCCTCCGGAACCGAGTTTATGTGATCAGGGTCACTTGTCCACAGTGTAAACTTCCTCCGGAACCGAGTTTCTGTGATCAGGGTCACTTGTCCTCAGTGTAAACCTCCTCCGGAACCGAGTTTCTGTGATCAGGGTCACTTGTCCACACTGTAAACCTCCTCCGGAACCGAGTTTCTGTGATCAGGGTCACTTGTCCACAGTGTAAACTTCCTCCGGAACCGAGTTTCTGTGATCAGGGTCACTTGTCCACAGTGTAAACTTCCTCCGGAACCGAGTTTCTGTGATCAGGGTCACTTGTCCACAGTGTAAACCTCCTCCGGAACCGAGTTTCTGTGATCAGGGTCACTTGTCCACAGTGTAAACTTCCTCCGGAACCGAGTTTCTGTGATCAGGGTCACTTGTCCACAGTGTAAACCTCCTCCGGAACCGAGTTTCTGTGATCAGGGTCACTTGTCCACAGTGTAAACCTCCTCCGGAACCGGGTTTCTGTGATCAGGGTCACTTGTCCACAGTGTAAACCTCCTCCGGAACCGAGTTTCTGTGATCAGGGTCACTTGTCCACACAGTGTAAACCACCTCCGGAACCGAGTCTCTGTGATCAGGGTCACTTGTCCACAGTGTAAACCTCCTCCGGAACCGAGTTTCTGTGATCAGGGTCACTTGTCCACACAGTGTAAACCTCCTCCGGAACCGAGTCTCTGTGATCAGGGTCACTTGTCCCGAGTTTCTGTGATCAGGGTCACTTGTCCACAGTGTAAACCCCCACCGGAGCCGAGTTTCTGTGATCAGGGTCACTTGTCCACAGTGTAAACCTCCTCCGGAACCGAGTCGCTGTGATCAGGGTCACTTGTCCACAGTGTAAACCTCCTCCGGAACCGAGTTTCTGTGATCAGGGTCACTTGTCCACAGTGTAAACCCCCTCCGGAACCGAGTTTCTGTGATCAGGGTCACTTGTCCACAGTGTAAACCTCCTCCGGAACCGAGTTTATGTGATCAGGGTCACTTGTCCACAGTGTAAACTTCCTCCGGAACCGAGTTTCTGTGATCAGGGTCACTTGTCCACAGTGTAAACCTCCTCTGGAACCGAGTTTCTGTGATCAGGGTCACTTGTCCACAGTGTAAACCTCCTCCGGAACCGAGTTTCTGTGATCAGGGTCACTTGTCCACAGTGTAAACCTCCTCCGGAACCGAGTTTCTGTGATCAGGGTCACTTGTCTAGATTGTAAACCTCCTCTGGAACCGGGTTTCTGTGATGAGGGTCACTTATCCAGAGTGTAAACCTCCTCCGGAACCGAGTTTCTGTGATCAGGGTCACTTCTCCACAGTGTAAACTTCCTCCGGAACCGAGTTTCTGTGATCAGGGTCACATGTCCACAGTGTAAACCTCCTCTGGAACCGAGTTTCTGTGATCAGGGTCACTTGTCCACAGTGTAAACTTCCTCCGGAACCGAGTTTCTGTGATCAGGGTCACTTGTCCACAGTGTAAACCTCCTCCGGAACCGAGTTTCTGTGATCAGGGTCACTTGTCCACAGTGTAAACCTCCTCCGGAACCGAGTTTCTGTGATCAGGGTCACTTGTCCACACAGTGTAAACCTCCTCCGGAACCGAGTTTCTGTGATCAGGGTCAGTTGTCCACAGTGTAAACCTCCTCCGGAACCGAGTTTCTGTGATCAGGGTCACTTGTCCCGAGTTTCTGTGATCAGGGTCACTTGTCCACAGTGTAAACCCCCACCGGAACCGAGTTTCTGTGATCAGGGTCACTTGTCCACAGTGTAAACCTCCTCCGGAACCGAGTTTCTGTGATCAGGGTCACTTGTCCACACAGTGTAAACCTCCTCCGGAACCGAGTCTCTGTGATCAGGGTCAGTTGTCCACAGTGTAAACCTCCTCCGGAACCGAGTTTCTGTGATCAGGGTCACTTGTCCCGAGTTTCTGTGATCAGGGTCACTTGTCCACAGTGTAAACCCCCACCGGAACCGAGTTTCTGTGATCAGGGTCACTTGTCCACAGTGTAAACCCCCTCCGGAACCGAGTTTCTGTGATCAGGGTCACTTGTCCACAGTGTAAACCCCCACCGGAACCGAGTTTCTGTGAACAGGGTCACTTGTCCACAGTGTAAACTTCCTCCGGAACCGGGTTTCTGTGATCAGGGTCACTTGTCCACAGTGTAAACCTCCTCCGGAACCGAGTTTCGGTGATCAAGGTCACTTTTCTAGAGTGTAAACCTGCTCCGGAACCGAGTTTCTGTGATCAGGGTCACTTGTCCACAGTGTAAACCCCCACCGGAACCGTTTCTGTGATCAGGGTCACTTGTCCACAGTGTAAACCTCCTCCGGAACCGGGTTTCTGTGATCAGGGTCACTTGTCCACAGTGTAAACCTCCTCCGGAACCGAGTTTCTGTGATCAGGGTCACTTGTCCACACAGTGCAAACCACCTCCGGAACCGAGTCTCTGTGATCAGGGTCACTTGTCCACAGTGTAAACCTCCTCCGGAACCGAGTTTCTGTGATCAGGGTCACTTGTCCACACAGTGTAAACCTCCTCCGGAACCGAGTCTCTGTGATCAGGGTCACTTGTCCCGAGTTTCTGTGATCAGGGTCACTTGTCCACAGTGTAAACCCCCACCGGAACCGAGTTTCTGTGATCAGGGTCACTTGTCCACAGTGTAAACCTCCTCCGGAACCGAGTCGCTGTGATCAGGGTCACTTGTCCACAGTGTAAACCTCCTCCGGAACCGAGTTTCTGTGATCAGGGTCCCTTGTCCACAGTGTAAACCCCCTCCGGAACCGAGTTTCTGTGATCAGGGTCACTTGTCCACAGTGTAAACCTCCTCCGGAACCGAGTTTATGTGATCAGGGTCACTTGTCCACAGTGTAAACTTCCTCCGGAACCGAGTTTCTGTGATCAGGGTCCCTTGTCCTCAGTGTAAACCTCCTCCGGAACCGAGTTTCTGTGATCAGGGTCACTTGTCCACACTGTAAACCTCCTCCGGAACCGAGTTTCTGTGATCAGGGTCACTTGTCCACAGTGTAAACTTCCTCCGGAACCGAGTTTCTGTGATCAGGGTCACTTGTCCACAGTGTAAACTTCCTCCGGAACCGAGTTTCTGTGATCAGGGTCACTTGTCCACAGTGTAAACCTCCTCCGGAACCGAGTTTCTGTGATCAGGGTCACTTGTCCACAGTGTAAACTTCCTCCGGAACCGAGTTTCTGTGATCAGGGTCACTTGTCCACAGTGTAAACCTCCTCCGGAACCGAGTTTCTGTGATCAGGGTCACTTGTCCACAGTGTAAACCTCCTCCGGAACCGAGTTTCTGTGATCAGGGTCACTTGTCCACAGTGTAAACCTCCTCCGGAACCGAGTTTCTGTGATCAGGGTCACTTGTCCACACAGTGTAAACCACCTCCGGAACCGAGTCTCTGTGATCAGGGTCACTTGTCCACAGTGTAAACCTCCTCCGGAACCGAGTTTCTGTGATCAGGGTCACTTGTCCACACAGTGTAAACCTCCTCCGGAACCGAGTTTCTGTGATCAGGGTCACTTGTCCACAGTGTAAACCTCCTCCGGAACCGAGTTTCTGTGATCAGGGTCACTTGTCCACAGTGTAAACCTCCTCCGGAACCGAGTTTCTGTGATCAGGGTCACTTGTCCACACAGTGTAAACCACCTCCGGAACCGAGTTTCTGTGATCAGGGTCACTTGTCCACAGTGTAAACCTCCTCCGGAACCGAGTTTCTGTGATCAGGGTCACTTGTCCACAGTGTAAACCTCCTCCGGAACCGAGTTTCTGTGATCAGGGTCACTTGTCCACAGTGTAAACCTCCTCCGGAACCGAGTTTATGTGATCAGGGTCACTTGTCCACAGTGTAAACCACCTCCGGAACCGAGTTTCTGTGATCAGGGTCACTTGTCCACAGTGTAAACCTCCTCTGGAACCGAGTCTCTGTGATCAGGGTCACTTGTCCCGAGTTTCTGTGATCAGGGTCACTTGTCCACAGTGTAAACCCCCACCGGAACCGAGTTTCTGTGATCAGGGTCACTTGTCCACAGTGTAAACCTCCTCCGGAACCGAGTCGCTGTGATCAGGGTCACTTGTCCACAGTGTAAACCTCCTCCGGAACCGAGTTTCTGTGATCAGGGTCACTTGTCCACAGTGTAAACCCCCTCCGGAACCGAGTTTCTGTGATCAGGGTCACTTGTCCACAGTGTAAACCTCCTCCGGAACCGAGTTTATGTGATCAGGGTCACTTGTCCACAGTGTAAACCCCCTCCGGAACCGAGTTTCTGTGATCAGGGTCACTTGTCCCGAGTTTCTGTGATCAGGGTCACTTGTCCACAGTGTAAACCCCCACCGGAACCGAGTTTCTGTGATCAGGGTCACTTGTCCACAGTGTAAACCCCCACCGGAACCGAGTTTCTGTGATCAGGGTCACTTGTCCACAGTGTAAACCCCCACCGGAACCGAGTTTCTGTGATCAGGGTCACTTGTCCACAGTGTAAACCCCCACCGGAACCGAGTTTCTGTGATCAGGGTCACTTGTCCACAGTGTAAACCACCTCCGGAACCGAGTCTCTGTGATCAGGGTCAGTTGTCCACAGTGTAAACCTCCTCCGGAACCGAGTTTCTGTGATCAGGGTCACTTGTCCCGAGTTTCTGTGATCAGGGTCACTTGTCCACAGTGTAAACCCCCACCGGACCGAGTTTCTGTGATCAGGGTCACTTGTCCACAGTGTAAACTTCCTCCGGAACCGAGTTTCTGTGATCAGGGTCACTTGTCCACAGTGTAAACCTCCTCTGGAACCGAGTTTCTGTGATCAGGGTCACTTGTCCACAGTGTAAACCTCCTCCGGAACCGAGTTTCTGTGATCAGGGTCACTTGTCCACAGTGTAAACCTCCTCCGGAACCGAGTTTCTGTGATCAGGGTCACTTGTCTAGATTGTAAACCTCCTCTGGAACCGGGTTTCTGTGATGAGGGTCACTTATCCAGAGTGTAAACCTCCTCCGGAACCGAGTTTCTGTGATCAGGGTCACTTCTCCACAGTGTAAACTTCCTCCGGAACCGAGTTTCTGTGATCAGGGTCACTTGTCCACAGTGTAAACCTCCTCTGGAACCGAGTTTCTGTGATCAGGGTCACTTGTCCACAGTGTAAACCTCCTCCGGAACCGAGTCTCTGTGATCAGGGTCACTTGTCCACAGTGTAAACTTCCTCCGGAACCGAGTTTCTGTGATCAGGGTCACTTGTCCACAGTGTAAACCTCCTCTGGAACCGAGTTTCTGTGATCAGGGTCACTTGTCCACAGTGTAAACCTCCTCCGGAACCGAGTTTCTGTGATCAGGGTCACTTATCCAGAGTGTAAACCTCCTCCGGAACCGAGTTTCTGTGATCAGGGTCACTTCTCCACAGTGTAAACTTCCTCCGGAACCGAGTTTCTGTGATCAGGGTCACTTGTCCACAGTGTAAACCTCCTCTGGAACCGAGTTTCTGTGATCAGGGTCACTTGTCCACAGTGTAAACTTCCTCCGGAACCGAGTTTCTGTGATCAGGGTCACTTGTCCACAGTGTAAACCTCCTCCGGAACCGAGTCTCTGTGATCAGGGTCAGTTGTCCACAGTGTAAACCTCCTCCGGAACCGAGTTTCTGTGATCAGGGTCACTTGTCCCGAGTTTCTGTGATCAGGGTCACTTGTCCACAGTGTAAACCCCCACCGGAACCGAGTTTCTGTGATCAGGGTCACTTGTCCACAGTGTAAACCTCCTCCGGAACCGAGTTTCTGTGATCAGGGTCACTTGTCCACACAGTGTAAACCTCCTCCGGAACCGAGTCTCTGTGATCAGGGTCAGTTGTCCACAGTGTAAACCTCCTCCGGAACCGAGTTTCTGTGATCAGGGTCACTTGTCCCGAGTTTCTGTGATCAGGGTCACTTGTCCACAGTGTAAACCCCCTCCGGAACCGAGTTTCTGTGATCAGGGTCACTTGTCCACAGTGTAAACCCCCACCGGAACCGAGTTTCTGTGAACAGGGTCACTTGTCCACAGTGTAAACTTCCTCCGGAACCGGGTTTCTGTGATCAGGGTCACTTGTCCACAGTGTAAACCTCCTCCGGAACCGAGTTTCTGTGATCAAGGTCACTTTTCTAGAGTGTAAACCTGCTCCGGAACCGAGTTTCTGTGATCAGGGTCACTTGTCCACAGTGTAAACCCCCACCGGAACCGTTTCTGTGATCAGGGTCACTTGTCCACAGTGTAAACCTCCTCCGGAACCGGGTTTCTGTGATCAGGGTCACTTGTCCACAGTGTAAACCTCCTCCGGAACCGAGTTTCTGTGATCAGGGTCACTTGTCCACACAGTGTAAACCTCCTCCGGAACCGAGTCTCTGTGATCAGGGTCACTTGTCCCGAGTTTCTGTGATCAGGGTCACTTGTCCACAGTGTAAACCCCCACCGGAACCGAGTTTCTGTGATCAGGGTCACTTGTCCACAGTGTAAACCTCCTCCGGAACCGAGTCGCTGTGATCAGGGTCACTTGTCCACAGTGTAAACCCCCTCCGGAACCGAGTTTCTGTGATCAGGGTCACTTGTCCACAGTGTAAACCTCCTCCGGAACCGAGTTTATGTGATCAGGGTCACTTGTCCACAGTGTAAACTTCCTCCGGAACCGAGTTTCTGTGATCAGGGTCCCTTGTCCTCAGTGTAAACCTCCTCCGGAACCGAGTTTCTGTGATCAGGGTCACTTGTCCACACTGTAAACCTCCTCCGGAACCGAGTTTCTGTGATCAGGTTCACTTGTCCACAGTGTAAACTTCCTCCGGAACCGAGTTTCTGTGATCAGGGTCACTTGTCCACAGTGTAAACCTCCTCCGGAACCGAGTTTCTGTGATCAGGGTCACTTGTCCACAGTGTAAACTTCCTCCGGAACCGAGTTTCTGTGATCAGGGTCACTTGTCCACAGTGTAAACCTCCTCCGGAACCGAGTTTCTGTGATCAGGGTCACTTGTCCACAGTGTAAACCTCCTCCGGAACCGAGTTTCTGTGATCAGGGTCACTTGTCCACAGTGTAAACCTCCTCCGGAACCGAGTTTCTGTGATCAGGGTCACTTGTCCACACAGTGTAAACCACCTCCGGAACCGAGTCTCTGTGATCAGGGTCACTTGTCCACAGTGTAAACCTCCTCCGGAACCGAGTTTCTGTGATCAGGGTCACTTGTCCACACAGTGTAAACCTCCTCCGGAACCGAGTCTCTGTGATCAGGGTCACTTGTCCCGAGTTTCTGTGATCAGGGTCACTTGTCCACAGTGTAAACCCCCACCGGAACCGAGTTTCTGTGATCAGGGTCACTTGTCCACAGTGTAAACCTCCTCCGGAACCGAGTCGCTGTGATCAGGGTCACTTGTCCACAGTGTAAACCTCCTCCGGAACCGAGTTTCTGTGATCAGGGTCACTTGTCCACAGTGTAAACCCCCTCCGGAACCGAGTTTCTGTGATCAGGGTCACTTGTCCACAGTGTAAACCTCCTCCGGAACCGAGTTTATGTGATCAGTGTCACTTGTCCACAGTGTAAACTTCCTCCGGAACCGAGTTTCTGTGATCAGGGTCACTTGTCCACAGTGTAAACCTCCTCTGGAACCGAGTTTCTGTGATCAGGGTCACTTGTCCACAGTGTAAACCTCCTCCGGAACCGAGTTTCTGTGATCAGGGTCACTTGTCCACAGTGTAAACCTCCTCCGGAACCGAGTTTCTGTGATCAGGGTCACTTGTCTAGATTGTAAACCTCCTCTGGAACCGGGTTTCTGTGATGAGGGTCACTTATCCAGAGTGTAAACCTCCTCCGGAACCGAGTTTCTGTGATCAGGGTCACTTCTCCACAGTGTAAACTTCCTCCGGAACCGAGTTTCTCTGATCAGGGTCACTTGTCCACAGTGTAAACCTCCTCTGGAACCGAGTTTCTGTGATCAGGGTCACTTGTCCACAGTGTAAACTTCCTCCGGAACCGAGTTTCTGTGATCAGGGTCACTTGTCCACAGTGTAAACCTCCTCCGGAACCGAGTTTCTGTGATCAGGGTCACTTGTCCACAGTGTAAACCTCCTCCGGAACCGAGTTTCTGTGATCAGGGTCACTTGTCCACACAGTGTAAACCTCCTCCGGAACCGAGTCTCTGTGATCAGGGTCAGTTGTCCACAGTGTAAACCTCCTCCGGAACCGAGTTTCTGTGATCAGGGTCACTTGTCCCGAGTTTCTGTGATCAGGGTCACTTGTCCACAGTGTAAACCCCCACCGGAACCGAGTTTCTGTGATCAGGGTCACTTGTCCACAGTGTAAACCCCCTCCGGAACCGAGTTTCTGTGATCAGGGTCACTTGTCCACAGTGTAAACCCCCACCGGAACCGAGTTTCTGTGAACAGGGTCACTTGTCCACAGTGTAAACTTCCTCCGGAACCGGGTTTCTGTGATCAGGGTCACTTGTCCACAGTGTAAACCTCCTCCGGAACCGAGTTTCTGTGATCAAGGTCACTTTTCTAGAGTGTAAACCTGCTCCGGAACCGAGTTTCTGTGATCAGGGTCACTTGTCCACAGTGTAAACCCCCACCGGAACCGTTTCTGTGATCAGGGTCACTTGTCCACAGTGTAAACCTCCTCCGGAACCGGGTTTCTGTGATCAGGGTCACTTGTCCACAGTGTAAACCCCCACCGGAACCGAGTTTCTGTGATCAAGGTCACTTGTCCACAGTGTAAACCCCCACCGGAACCGTTTCTGTGATCAGGGTCACTTGTCGACAGTGTAAACCTCCTCCGGAACCGGGTTTCTGTGATCAGGGTCACTTGTCCACAGTGTAAACCCCCACCGGAACCGAGTTTCTGTGATCAGGGTCACTTATCCAGAATGTAAACCACCTCCGGAACCGAGTCTCTGTGATCAGGGTCAGTTGTCCACAGTGTAAACCTCCTCCGGAACCGAGTTTCTGTGATCAGGGTCACTTGTCCCGAGTTTCTGTGATCAGGGTCACTTGTCCACAGTGTAAACCCCCACCGGAACCGAGTTTCTGTGATCAGGGTCACTTGTCCACAGTGTAAACCCCCTCCGGAACCGAGTTTCTGTGATCAGGGTCACTTGTCCACAGTGTAAACCCCCACCGGAACCGAGTTTCTGTGATCAGGGTCACTTGTCCACAGTGTAAACTTCCTCCGGAACCGGGTTTCTGTGATCAGGGTCACTTGTCCACAGTGTAAACCTCCTCCGGAACCGAGTTTCTGTGATCAAGGTCACTTTTCTAGAGTGTAAACCTGCTCCGGAACCGAGTTTCTGTGATCAGGGTCACTTGTCCACAGTGTAAACCCCCACCGGAACCGTTTCTGTGATCAGGGTCACTTGTCCACAGTGTAAACCTCCTCCGGAACCGGGTTTCTGTGATCAGGGTCACTTGTCCACAGTGTAAACCCCCACCGGAACCGAGTTTCTGTGATCAGGGTCACTTGTCCACAGTGTAAACCCCCACCGGAACCGAGTTTCTGTGATCAGGGTCACTTATCCAGAATGTAAACCTCCTCCGGAACCGAGTTTCTGTGATCAGGGTCACTTATCCAGAGTGTAAACCTCCTCCGGAACCGAGTTTCTGTGATCAGGGTGACTTGTCCACAGTGTAAACCTCCTCCGGAACCGAGTTTCTGTGATCAGGGTCACTTATCCAGAGTGTAAACCTCCTCCAGAACCGAGTTTCTGTGATCAGGGTCACTTGTCCACAGTGTAAACCCCCTCCGGAACCGAGTTTCTGTGATCAGGGTCACTTGTCCACAGTGTAAACCTCCTCCGGAACCGAGTTTCTGTGATCAGGGTCACTTGTCCAGAGTGTAAACCTCCTCCGGAACCGAGTTTCTGTGATCAGGGTCACTTGTCCACAGTGTAAACCTCCTCCGGAACCGAGTTTCTGTGATCAGGTTCACTTGTCCAGAGTGTAAACCTCCTCCGGAACCGAGTCTCTGTGATCAGGGTCACTTGTCCACAGTGTAAACCTCCTCCGGAACCGAGTTTCTGTGATCAGGGTCACTTGTCCACAGTGTAAATCCCCTCCGGAACCGAGTTTCTGTGATCAGGGTCACTTATCCACACAGTGTAAACCTCCTCCGGAACCGAGTTTCTGTGATCAGGGTCACTTGTCCACAGTGTAAACCTCCTCCGGAACCGAGTCTCTGTGATCAGGGTCAGTTGTCCACAGTGTAAACTTCCTCCGGAACCGAGTTTCTGTGATCAGGGTCACTTGTCCACAGTGTAAACCTCCACCGGAACCGAGTTTCTGTGATCCAGGTCACTTGTCCACATTGTAAACCTCCTGCGGAACCGAGTTTCTGTGATCAGGGTCACTTGCCCAGAGTGTAAACCTCCTCCGGAACCGAGTTTCTGTGATCAGGGTCACTTGTCCACAGTGTAAACCTCCACCGGAACCGAGTTTCTGTGATCAGGGTCACTTGTCCACAGTGTAAACCCCCACCGGAACCGAGTTTCTGTGATCAGGGTCACTTGTCCACAGTGTAAACCTCCTCCGGAACCCTGTTTCTGTGATCAGGGTCACTTGTCCAGAGTGTAAACCTCCTCCGGAACCGAGTCTCTGTGATCAGGGTCACTTGTCCACAGTGTAAACCTCCTCCGGAACCGAGTTTCTGTGATCAGGGTCACTTGTCCAGAGTGTAATCCTCCTCCGGAACCGAGTCTCTGTGATCAGGGTCACTTGTCCACAGTGTAAATCCCCTCCGGACCGAGTTTCTGTGATCAGGGTCACTTGTCCACACAGTGTAAACCTCCTCCGGAACCGAGTTTCTGTGATCAGGGTCACTTGTCCACACAGTGTAAACCTCCTCCGGAACCGAGTCTCTGTGATCAGGGTCACTTGTCCAGAGTGTAAACCCCCTCCGGAACCGAGTTTCTGTGATCAGGATCACTTGTCCAGAGTGTAAACCTCCTCCGGAACCGGGTTTCTGTGATCAGGGTCACTTGTCCAGAGTGTAAACCTCCTCCGGAACCGGGTTTCTGTGATCAGGGTCACTTGTCCACAGTGTAAACCCCCTCCGGAGCCGAGTTTCTGTGATCAGGATCACTTGTCCACAGTGTAAACCCCCTCCGGAGCCGAGTTTCTGTGATCAGGGTCACTTGTCCACAGTGTAAACCCCCTCCGGAGCCGAGTTTCTGTGATCAGGATCACTTGTCCACAGTGTAAACCCCCTCCGGAACCGAGTTTCTGTGATCAGGATCACTTGTCCACACAGTGTAAACCTCCTCCGGAACCGAGTCTCTGTGATCAGGATCACTTGTCCAGAGTGTAAACCTCCTCCGGAACCGAGTTTCTGTGATCCAGGTCACTTGTCCACAGTGTAAACCTCCTCCGGAACCGAGTTTCTGTGATCAGGATCACTTGTCCACAGTGTAAACCTCCTCCGGAACCGAGTTTCTGTGATCAGGATCACTTGTCCACACTGTAAACCTCCTCCGGAACCGAGTTTCTGTGATCAGGGTCACTTGTCCACAGTGTAAACCTCCTCCGGAACCGAGTTTCTGTGATCAGGGTCACTTATCCAGAGTGTAAACCTCCTCCGGAACCGAGTTTCTGTGATCAGGGTCACTTGTCCACAGTGTAAACCTCCTCCGGAACCGAGTTTCTGTGATCAGGGTCACTTATCCACAGTGTAAACCCCCTCCGGAACCGAGTTTCTGTGATCAGGATCACTTGTCCACAGTGTAAACCTGCTCCGGAACCGAGTTTCTGTGATCAGGGTCACTTGTCCACACAGTGTAAACCTCCTTCGGAACCGAGTTTCTGTGATCAGGGTCACTTGTCCAGAGTGTAAACCTCCTCCGGAACCGAGTTTCTGTGATCAGGGTCACTTGTCCAGAGTGTAAACCCCCTCCGGAACCGAGTTTCTGTGATCAGGATCACTTGTCCACAGTGTAAACCCCCTCCGGAGCCGAGTTTCTGTGATCAGGTCACTTGTCCACACAGTGTAAACCCCCTCCGGAGCCGAGTTTCTGTGATCAGGGTCACTTGTCCACACAGTGTCTGAGCCCATGCCAGTGGTGAAGAACTTCCTCCTGAACGCAGTTTCTGACCAAGCTATTCTGGCCGCCTACAGAATCAATGATCAACTATGGGGCCTTTGGACACCAGTTGAACCGCGAGACATTTGCCCAGATTTTCCGTGTGAAATATTCATGTTAAAGCTCACTGTGGCACTAATGCAACTAACTTGGCCCGCGATTTCCTACGGATCCGAGCCGGTGGTCGAAGGTAATCGTAGAAAATTGCCAGAGAATAATCGAATACGACAGTGCTGATACGGCACAATTTCCCCCGACAAATTGCCTCTAATAGTCACTTACAGCCTGGGACATTTGACTGTCTGCCGACGACAACGTGGGTAGAAGCCACAGACATCCAGAGAAAAATAAATATGCACATATCCCGTAGAATTTCCCTCGGGATCAATAAAGTATGTCTGTCTGTTTGAATGCAAACACGCACACACACAGTCACACATAACCAAAAACACAGGAAAAAAGTGATGCAGAGGCAAAAGCAAGCATGGTAACACAAACCCACAGACACACACAAATACACACACCCACAGACACACACAAATACACACACCTACCACAGACACAGAAAAATACACAAACCCACAGACACACACAAATACACACACCCACAGACACACACAAATACACACACCCACAGACACAGAAAAATACACAAACCCATAGACACACACAAATACACACACCCACAGACACACACAAATACACACACCTACCACACAGAAAAATACACAAACCCACAGACACACACAAATACACACACCCACAGACACACACAAATACACACATCCACAGACACAGAAAAATACACAAACCCACAGACACACACAAATACACACACCCACAGACACACACAAATACACACACCCACAGACACAGAAAAATACACAAACCCACAAACACACACAAATACACACACCCACAGACACACACAAATACACACACCTACCACAGACACAGAAAAATACACAAACCCACAGACACACACAAATACACACACCCACAGACACACACAAATACACACACCCACAGACACAGAAAAATACAGAAACCCACAGACACACACAAATACACACACCCACAGACACAGAAATACACAAACCCACAGACACACACAAATACACACACCCACAGACACAGAAAAATACACAAACCCACAGACACACACAAATACACACACCCACAGACACAGAAAAATACACAAACCCACAGACACACACAAATACACACACCCAGACACACACAAATACACACACCCACAGACACACAAATACACACACCCACAGACACAGAAAAATACACAAACCCACAGACACACACAAATACACACACCCACAGACACACACAAATACACACACCCACAGACACAGAAAAATACAGAAACCCACAGACACACACAAATACACACACCCACAGACACAGAAATACACAAACCCACAGACACACACAAATACACACACCCACAGACACAGAAAAATACACAAACCCACAGACACACACAAATACACACACCCACAGACACAGAAAAATACACAAACCCACAGACACACACAAATACACACACCCAGACACACACAAATACACACACCCACAGACACACAAATACACACACCCACAGACACAGAAAAATACACAAACCCACAGACACACACAAATACACAAACCCACAGAAACACACAAATACACACACCTACCACAGACACAGAAAAATACACAAACCCACAGACACACACAAATACACACACCCACAGACACACACAAATACACACACCCACAGACACAGAAAAATACACAAACCCACAGACACACACAAATACACACACCCACAGACACAGAAAAATACACACACCCACAGACACACACAAATACACACACCCACAGACACAGAAAAATACACACACCCACAGACACACACAAATACACAAACCCACAGACACACACAAATACACACACCCACAGACACACACAAATACACACACCCAGACACAGAAAAATACACAAACCCACAGACACACACAAATACACACACCCACAGACACAGAAAAATACACAAACCCACAGACACACACAAATACACACACCCACAGACACAGAAAAATACACAAACCCACAGACACACACAAATACACACACCCACAGACACAGAAAAATACACAAACCCACAGACACACACAAATACACACACCCACAGACACAGAAAAATACACAAACCCAGACACACACAAATACACACACCCACAGACACAGAAAAATACACACACCCACAGACACACACAAATACACACACCTACCACAGACTCAAATACACACAACTACCCACAGACACACACAAATACACACAGCTACCACCGACACAGAAAAATACACACACCTACCCACAGGCACACAGAAATACACAAACCCACAGACACACACAAATACACACACCCTACCACAGACACAGAAAAATACACACACCTACCACAGACACAAATACACACACCTACCCACAGGCACACAGAAATACACACACCTACCACAGACACAAATACACACACCTACCACAGACACACACAAAGACACACACCTACCACAGACACAGAAAAATACACACACCTACCCACAGGCACACAGAAATACACAAACCCACAGACACACACAAATACACACCCTACCACAGACACAAATACACACACCTACCCACAGGCACACAGAAATACACACACCTACCACAGACACAGAAAAATACACACACCTACCACAGACACAAATACACACACCTACCCACAGGCACACACAAATACACAAACCCACGGACACACACAAATACACACACCCTACCACAGACACAGAAAAATACACACACCTACCACAGACACAAATACACACACCTACCCACAGGCACACACAAATACACACACCTACCACAGACACAGAAAAATACACACACCTACCCACAGGCACACAGAAATACACACACCTACCGCAGACACAGAAAAATACACACACCTACCACAGACACAAATACACACACCTACCCACAGGCACACAGAAATACACACACCTACCACAGACACAGAAAAATGCACACACCTACCACAGACACAGAAAAATACACACCTACCACAGACACACACAAATACACACACCCACAGACACAGAATACACAAACCCACAGACACACACAAATACACACACCCACAGACACACACAAATACACACACCTACCACAGACACAGAAAAATACACAAACCCACAAACACACAAAAATACACACACCCACAGACACACACAAATACACACACCCACAGACACAGAAATACACAAACCCACAGACACACACAAATACACACACCCACAGACACAGAAAAATACACAAACCCACAGACACACACAAATACACACACCCACAGACACAGAAAAATACACAAACCCACAGACACACACAAATACACACACCCACAGACACACACAAATACACACACCCACAGACACACAAATACACACACCCACAGACACAGAAAAATACACAAACCCACAGACACACACAAATACACACACCCACAGACACACACAAATACACACACCTACCACAGACACAGAAAAATACACAAACCCACAGACACACACAAATACACACACCCACAGACACACACAAATACACACACCCACAGACACAGAAAAATACACAAACCCACAGACACACACAAATACACACACCCACAGACACAGAAAAATACACAAACCCACAGACACACACAAATACACACACCCAGACACACACAAATACACACACCCACAGACACACAAATACACACACCCACAGACACAGAAAAATACACAAACCCACAGACACACACAAATACACACACCCACAGACACACACAAATACACACACCTACCACAGACACAGAAAAATACACAAACCCACAGACACACACAAATACACACACCCACAGACACACACAAATACACACACCCACAGACACAGAAAAATACACAAACCCACAGACACACACAAATACACACACCCAGACACAGAAAAATACACAAACCCACAGACACACACAAATACACACACCCACAGACACAGAAAAATACACAAACCCACAGACACACACAAATACACACACCCAGACACAGAAAAATACACAAACCCACAGACACACACAAATACACACACCCACAGACACAGAAAAATACACACACCCACAGACACACACAAATACACACACCCACAGACACAGAAAAATACACACACCCACAGACACACACAAATACACAAACCCACAGACACACACAAATACACACACCCACAGACACACACAAATACACACACCCAGACACAGAAAAATACACAAACCCACAGACACACACAAATACACACACCCACAGACACAGAAAAATACACAAACCCACAGACACACACAAATACACACACCCACAGACACAGAAAAATACACAAACCCAGACACACACAAATACACACACCCACAGACACACACAAATACACACACCCACAGACACAGAAAAATACACACACCCACAGACACACACAAATACACACACCCACAGACACAGAAAAATACACACACCCACAGACACACACAAATACACACAGCTACCACCGACACAGAAAAATACACACACCTACCCACAGGCACACAGAAATACACAAACCCACAGACACACACAAATACACACACCCTACCACAGACACAGAAAAATACACACACCTACCACAGACACAAATACACACACCTACCCACAGGCACAGGGAAATACACACACCTACCACAGACACAAATACACACACCTACCACAGACACACACAAAGACACACACCTACCACAGACACAGAAAAATACACACACCTACCCACAGGCACACAGAAATACACAAACCCACAGACACACACAAATACACACCCTACCACAGACACAAATACACACACCTACCCACAGGCACACAGAAATACACACACCTACCATAGACACAGAAAAATACACACACCTACCACAGACACAAATACACACACCTACCCACAGGCACACACAAATACACACATACCTACATGCATACATGCCTATATTGATAGGCACACACACACACACACACACACACACAGAGTAATTCAGGACTAAAGGATGTATGGACACACACAGCATAATCTGATCTAGCACAGAAGGTCACAGGCACACAATGCTACATGGGAACTTTCCACAATCGCAGTGCAGGGGAACAGACACACACACTCCCTGAGGCCTGTTAATCTCAGCTGCTGTTGTGAAATGATTTGGAGGAAATGGACATGGAACCTGAGCCTGCAGAGTGCCGGAGACTCCCAGCTGCCCGATCTGTCCCATGCAGACAGAATCGGTCAACGCCTCCGATTCGGATTAAAACGTCCTTGACATGAATGTGCTTGGCTTATAGAATCCATGGAAAGTGACAGCGCAGAAAGAGGCCATTTGGCCTTTAGGGCGGTACTAACTTGCCAAGCTACTCGTGGTGCTTTCTACTGTTGGGTTTCCACTCCGAGGAGTTCTCTTGGGGAGATGAGGTAGGTGCTATCATTCAATCTCATCCATCAAGCCTGCAGCAGACCGAACCAAGTGGAACACACAGGTCTGCCAGACTCTGGTCTTCCGGCTTCTCCAACTTCGGAGCAAGATGCCCATCCTGTAGCAACCTGTGTTGGCCAAGGGTTCTCCCGGAATTCCCAATCACATCCGGATCTGTGCTCATCATTTCCACAACCTCACAGTGAACCGCTTTCTCTAACGAAGCCTTCCTTCCAAAAGGGGCAACGATCAGAGGCTATTCAGGGCCCACTCCTGCCTGGTCAGAGGTGAGGAGGCTTGGTTTTGGAAAGGTTCTCTAAAGCAGAAGAGTAAAGGCCCGTGGAGCCCAAGGGAGAGCACCACGGGCTGGAACTACGTTTGTCTCAACAATATCGTAAGTGGAAAGCTCTTTCCTGTCTGGTTCAAAGACTAAAGCACTGGGCAGCCCTTCAGCCCATCTAGTCTGTATTCTGCTCAGTCCAATCGATCTGCACCCCCACCATAGACTTCTATATCCCTCCCATATCCATCGCTTCCCACTTCACACACACGTCCATCAAGCCCCACAGTCTGTCCTGGTTTTCTGTGTAGTACAGGAGGCCGTGCAGAGGTTTAATTGGGTACTTAACATTATCAGGGGCCGAGGCAGAAGAAATAGGGAAGCATTTCCCTCAGGAGGGTGTCAAAAACCAGGGGACCTAGATTTAAAGCAAGTGATGGAAGGATTAGAGAGGAGAGGGGTGAAATGTCCAGAGGGAGAGATGGTGAGCAAACTGGAGAGTCTGTGGGGGGGGGAGGGGGCATTTTGTCTGGCCAGCTGTTAACTAAAGGAGACCACTGAAACCCAGAAGTCAGCTTAGGGTTTCGCAGCACATGCTGGTGATAATAAACCTGATTCTGAGGAGAGAGAAAAACACTAAACACCTATAAAGGACAGTGAAGAATGAGACTTTAATGGCTAATTACCTTCATTGTTGGGTCCAGAGAGGTGTAGCATTTCTGTCTGGAGCATGAGATGTTCATCAAACAGGAAGAACAGGATGGAGGATTAAAGTGACGGTCAGGCCCATTCCTCCTGGGAGGGGTTCCCCACCCTGGACACCCACTGTTCCTGTGAGGGGTTCCGCACCCTGGCCACCCCCTGTTCCTGTGAGGGGTTTCCCCACCTTTGCCCCCCCCTGTTCCTGTGAGGGGTTCCCCACCCTGGACATCCCCTGTTCCTGTGAGGGGTTCCCCACCCTGGACATCCCCTGTTCCTGTGAGGGGTTCCCCACCCTGGCCACCCCCTGGAGGAGTTTCCCACACTGGCCACCCCCTGTTCCTCTGAGAGGTTCCCCACTCTGGCCACCCCCTGCTCCTGTGAGGGGTTCCCCACCCACGCCCCCCCTGTTCCTGTGAGGGGTTCCCCACTCTGGCCACCCCCTGTTCCTGTGAGGGGTTCCCCAACCTGGACATCCCCTGTTCCTGTGATGGGTTCCCCACCCTGGCCACCCCCTGTTCCAGTGAGGGGTTCCCCACCCTGGCCACCCCCTGCTTCTGTGAGGGGTTCCCCACCCTTGCCCCCCCCTGTTCCTGTGAGGGGTTCCCCACTCTTGCCCCCCTGTTCCTGTGAGGGGTTCCCCACCCTGGCCACCCCCTGGAGGGGTTCCCCACCCTGGCCACCCCCTGGAGGGGTTTCCCACACTGGCCACCCCCTGCTCCTGTGAGGGGTTCCCCACCTTTGCCCCCCCCCGTTCCTGTGAGGGGTTCCCCACCCTGGCCACCCCCTGTTCCAGTGAGGGGTTCCCCACCCTTGCCCCCACTGTTCCTGTGAGGGGTTCCCCACTCTGGCCACCCCCTGCTCCTGTGAGGGGTTCCCCACCTTTGCCCCCCCCGTTCCTGTGAGGGGTTCCCCACATTTGCCACCCCCTGTTCCTGTGAGGGGCTCCCCACCCTTGCCCCCCCTGTTCCTCTGAGGGGTTCCCCACCCTGGCCACCCCCTGTTCCTGTGAGGGGTTCCCCACCCTTGCCCCCCCTCTGTTCCTGTGAGGGGTTCCCCACTCTGGCCACCCCTTGTTCCTGTGAGGGGTTCCCCACCCTGGCCACCCCCTGTTCCTCTGAGGGGTTCCCCACCCTGGCCACCCCCTGTTCCTGTGAGGGGCTCCCCACCCTGGACACCCACTGTTCCTGTGAGGGGTTCCCCACCCTGGCCACCCTCTGTTCCTGTGAGGGGTTCCCCACCCTTGCCCCCCCTGTTCCTGTGAGGGGTTCCCCACCCTGGCCACCCTCTGTTCCTGTGAGGGGTTCCCCACCCTGGACACCCCCTGTTCCTGTGAGGGGTTCCCCACCCTTGCCCCCCCTGTTCCTGTGAGGGGTTCCCCACCCTGGCCACCCCCTGTTCCTGTGAGGGGTTCCCCACCCTGGACACCCCCTGTTCCTGTGAGGGGTTCCCCACCCTGGCCACCCTCTGTTCCTGTGAGGGGTTCCCCACCCTGGCCACCCCCTGTTCCTGTGAGGGGTTTCCCCACCTTTGCCCCCCCCCGTTCCTGTGAGGGGTTCCCCACCCTGGACATCCCCTGTTCCTGTGAGGGGTTTCCCACCCTGGACATCCCCTGTTCCTGTGATGGGTTCCCCACCCTGGACACCCCCTGGAGGGGTTCCCCACCCTGATCATCCCCTGCAGGGGTTCCCCACCCTGTCCACCCAATGGGGGGGGGGTTCCCCACCCTGATCATCCCCTCACCAGTACACAGGTGGTCACACTGAAAGTGGAAGGGGCAGTTGAAGCTGCTTTGCCCGGGGAGACAATCTGCCCCCTGCATGTCTGGCCCTCCCCTCCCCATGGATGTTGAAGATGTTGCAGACGGGGGAGTGGACCAGTTGAACTCTAGAAGAGGGCGAGCCGCTGATGCCATTGGTTTAGAGATTTCGGAGGATGATGCACTGAATTTGGAGTTCACTCGGTGGAAGGTGAGGACGGGGAACCCTGTCCCCCCCATCCTGACTCTGGCTGGGAGCAGAGCCGATGGCTCGGAAAACAGAGGTGTCTGAGATTCCCTCGGTGAAGGGAGACGCCACACAGCTTGGGAGCTGGGGTGAGGTCATGGCAGCTTCAGACCAGGGAGGGTGCAGCCGAAGGGAATGAGGCATCAGGGCAGGAGGGGCGCACAATCTTCCGGCTAGTCGGAGGTGTGCACGCTCACGGCAGCCTCCCCGAGCCTCTCCAGTGTTACTGCCCTTTTCACGATAACAAGACACCGCTGGGGCCACCCCATCAGCGGAGGAGATGGAGGAACTGGACTTATTGTGGCCTGTCACAGGTCGCGTGCAGTCTGACAGCGAGGGGTTGCCTTGGACATTTCTCTTGCGATGGCGAGACCCTGGTGGACACTGGGAATATAAAATACTGCAAGTCCAGTCAGGTGTCAGTTTAGCAGAGACGAGGCGCAGGAGAGGGAACACCAGAGGCACTGTGGCAGTGTCCATGTTGGGCCCTCCTGACGGTGCTGCCCTCCAGTGCTCGCTCGATGGAAAACAAACGTGATTGCGCACGATTGATGACTGCTGCAGGATTATTCTAGACAACAATGTTCACACACCATCAACCGACAGACAGGACACTCAGGGGCATGGGCTATATTATATTACTCTTTCTGTAATTGTATGCGTACTGATATCTCTTATGTGTTGTGCCCTGTATAACCAGTGGTACTGGGTTTTCCAACACATTAGTTTGGCTGAATTCATTTATGATCGAATGACAATTAAATGTGAATTTGAATTTAAGGATGTGTGGTCAAGAAAATTGTGGGAGTAGATGATGTGTAATAGGCATCAGTCAGTTACTGTACCCCCCGGTGGGGTAGGAGGGTTGACAAGGAGAAGGAAGACCCAGGGGCCAATAAGAGTAAGGGGATTAGCAAAGGATGTTGAAACAAGGGCAGAGCCAGTGCTAATGTAGCCATCAATGTACCATGAAGGGAAGATAGAGACAGACTGAAGCAATGACTAAGCCACAGATCTCAGTTTGTGGCAACTGCAGATTAGAGCCAAGAGGGTCCGGTTGTCCTCGGACCCTCTTGCCACAACTACCACCTGGTCTCACTCAGTGTCTTTTCCCCACGTCACATTCCCCACATTCCCCATGTCACATACCCCACGTTCCCCACATCACAATCCCCACATCACATTCCCGTCACATACCCCACGTTCCCCACATCACAATCCCCACATCACATTCCCATCACGTACCCCACGTTCTCCACATCACAATCCCCACATCACATTCCCGTCACATACCCGACGTTCCCCACATCACAATCCCCACATCACATTCCCGTCACATACCCCACGTTCTCCACATCACATTCCCGTCACATACCCCACGTTCCCCACATCACAATCCCCACATCACATTCCCGTCACATACCCCACGTTCTCCACATCACATTCCCGTCACATACCCCACGTTCCCCACATCACATTCCCATCACATACCCCACGTTCTCCACATCACAATCCCCACATCACATTCCCGTCACATACCCCACGTTCCCCACATCACATTCCCATCACATACCCCACGTTCTCCACATCACAATCCCCACATCACATTCCCGTCACATACCCCACGTTCCCCACATCACAATCCCCACATCACATTCCCGTCACATACCCCACGTTCTCCACATCACAATCCCCACATCACATTCCCGTCACATACCCCACGTTCCCCACATCACAATCCCCACATCACATTCCCGTCACATACCCCACGTTCTCCACATCACATTCCCGTCACATACCCCACGTTCCCCACATCACAATCCCCACATCACATTCCCGTCACATACCCCACGTTCTCCACATCACATTCCCATCACATACCCCACGTTCCCCACATCACAATCCCCACATCACATTCCCGTCACATACCCCACGTTCTCCACATCACATTCCCATCACATACCCCACGTTCCCCACATCACAATCCCCACATCACATTCCCGTCACATACCCCACGTTCTCCACATCACATTCCCGTCACATACCCCACGTTCCCCACATCACAATCCCCACATCACATTCCCGTCACATACCCCACGTTCTCCACATCACATTCCCATCACATACCCCACGTTCCCCACATCACATTCCCCACATCACATTCCCATCACATACCCCACGTTCCCCACATCACAATCCCCACATCACATTCCCATCACATACCCCACGTTCTCCACATCACAATCCCCACATCACATTCCCGTCACATACCCGACGTTCCCCATATCACAATCCCCACATCACATTCCCGTCACATACCCCACGTTCTCCACATCACATTCCCGTCACATACCCCACGTTCCCCACATCACAATCCCCACATCACATTCCCGTCACATACCCCACGTTCTCCACATCACATTCCCATCACATACCCCACGTTCCCCACATCACATTCCCCACATCACATTCCCATCACATACCCCACGTTCTCCACATCACAATCCCCACATCACATTCCCGTCACATACCCGACGTTCCCCACATCACAATCCCCACATCACATTCCCGTCACATACCCCACGTTCCCCACATCACAATCCCCACATCACATTCCCATCACATACCCCACGTTCTCCACATCACATTCCCATCACATACCCCACGTTCTCCACATCACAATCCCCACATCACATTCCCGTCACATACCCGACGTTCCCCATATCACAATCCCCACATCACATTCCCGTCACATACCCCACGTTCTCCACATCACATTCCCGTCACATACCCCACGTTCCCCACATCACAATCCCCACATCACATTCCCGTCACATACCCCACGTTCTCCACATCACATTCCCATCACATACCCCACGTTCCCCACATCACAATCCCCACATCACATTCCCGTCACATACCCCACGTTCCCCACATCACATTCCCGTCACATACCCCACGTTCTCCACATCACAATCCCCACATCACATTCCCGTCACATACCCGACGTTCCCCATATCACATTCCCGATGTCACATTCCCACTGGTGACACACATTTACTGTTCACCACATCACATTCATTCTCTCCACCTTCACCCCTTTCCTCTGTAAACAGGTCAACTGACCCTCACTGAACACCCCTCCATCTTTTCCTCGTTTATTGAAATGTCTTTGAGACTAAATGTTGTCTTTGGTTCCCAAACCCCCCTCCCAGATGCTGCCTACCTGCTGGGTATTGCTGTCTCATTCCCCCTCCCAGAGGCTGCCTGACCTGCTGGGTGTTTCTGTCTCATTCCCCCTCCCAGATGCTGCCTGACTGCTGAGTGTTGCTGTCTCATTCCCCCTCCCAGAGGCTGCCTGACTGCTGGGTGTTTCTATCTCATTCCCCCTCCCAGAGGCTGCCTGACCTGCTGAGTGTTGCTGTCTCATTCCCCCTCCCAGAGGCTGCCTGACCTGCTGAGTGTTTCTGTCTCATTCCCCCTCCCAGATGCTGCCTGACCTGCTGAGTGTTTCTGTCTCATTCCCCCTCCCAGATGCTGCCTGACTGCTGGGTGTTTCTATCTCATTCCCCCTCCCAGAGGCTGCCTGACCTGCTGAGTGTTGCTGTCTCATTCCCCCTCCCAGATGCTGCCTGACCTGCTGGGTGTTTCTGTCTCATTCCCCCTCCCAGATGCTGCCTGACTGCTGGGTGTTTCTGTTTCATTCCCCCTCCCAGATGCCTGACTGCTGAGTGTTTCTGTCTCATTCCCCCTCCCAGATGCCTGACCTGCTGGGTGTTTCTGTCTCATTCCCCCTCCCAGATGCCTGACCTGCTGGGTGTTGTTGTCTCATTCCCCCTCCCAGATGCCTGACCTGCTGAGTGTTTCTGTCTCATTCCCCCTCCCAGATGCTGCCTGACCTGCTGAGTGTTTCTGTCTCATTCCCCCTCCCAGATGCTGCCTGACTGCTGGGTGTTTCTGTCTCATTCCTCCTCCCAGAGGCTGCCTGACTGCTGGGTGTTTCTGTTTCATTCCCCCTCCCAGATGCCTGACTGCTGGGTATTGCTGTCTCATTCCCCCTCCCAGATGCTGCCTGACCTGCTGGGTGTTTCTGTCTCATTCCCCCTCCCAGATGCTGCCTGACTGCTGGGTGTTTCTATCTCATTCCCCCTCCCAGATGCCTGACCTGCTGAGTGTTGCTGTCTCATTCCCCCTCCCAGAGGCTGCCTGACCTGCTGAGTGTTGCAGTCTCATTCCCCCTCCCAGAGGCTGCCTGACTGCTGGGTGTTTCTGTTTCATTCCCCCTCCCAGATGCCTGACTGCTGGGTGTTTCTGTCTCATTCCCCCTCCCAGATGCTGCCTGACCTGCTGGGTATTGCTGTCTCATTCCCCCTCCCAGATGCCTGACCTGCTGGGTGTTGTTGTCTCATTCCCCCTCCCAGATGCTGCCTGACCTGCTGGGTGTTTCTGTTTCATTCCCCCTCCCAGATGCCTGACTGCTGGGTGTTTCTGTCTCATTCCCCCTCCCAGATGCTGCCTGACCTGCTGGGTATTGCTGTCTCATTCCCCCTCCCAGATGCTGCCTGACCTGCTGGGTGTTTCTGTCTCATTCCCCCTCCCAGATGCCTGACTGCTGAGTGTTGTTGTCTCATTCTCCCTCCCAGATGCCTGACTGCTGGGTGTTTCTGTCTTATTCCCCCTCCCAGATGCCTGACTGAGGGTGTTTCTGTCTTATTCCCCCTCCCAGATGCCTGACTGCTGGGTATTGCTGTCTCATTCCCCTTCCCAGATGCCTGACTGACTGCTGGGTGTTTCTGTCTCATTCCCCCTCCCAGATGCCTGACTGCTGGGTATTGCTGTCTCATTCCCCCTCCCAGATGCCTGACTGCTGGGTATTGCTGTCTCATTCCCCCTCCCAGATGCTACCTGACCTGCTGAGTGTTTCTGTCTCATTCCCCCTCCCAGATGCTGCCTGACTGCTGAGTGTTTCTGTCTCATTCCCCCTCCCAGATGCTGCCTGACTGCTGAGTGTTGCTGTCTCATTCCCCCTCCCAGATGCCTGAGCTGCTGGGTGTGTCTGTCTCATTCCCCCTCCCAGATGCTGCCTGACCTGCTGAGTGTTGTTGTCTCATTCCCCCTCCCAGATGCCTGACCTGCTGAGTGTTTCTGTCTCATTCCCCCTCACAGATGCTGCCTGACTGCTGAGTGTTGCTGTCTCATTCCCCCTCCCAGATGCCTGACACCCCACCGTCAGTGACTCTGACCCAGATACAGTCGGGAGTCACCCCACCGTCAGTGACTCTGACCCAGACACAGTCGGGATTCACCCCACCGTCAGTGACTCTGACCCAGACACAGTCGGGATTCACCCCACTGTCAGTGACTCTGACCCAGATACAGTCAGGTGTCACCCCACTGTCAGTGACTCTGACCCAGACACAGTCGGGTGTCTCCCCACCGTCAGTGACTCTGACCCAAACACAGTCGGGATTCACCCCACCGTCAGTGACTCTGACCCAGATACAGTCGGGAGTCACCCCAACGTCAGTGACTCTGACCCAGACACAGTCGAGATTCTCCCCACCATCAGTGACTCTGACCCAGACACAGTCGGGTGTCTCCCCACCGTCAGTGACTGACCCAGACACAGTCGGGATTCACCCCACCGTCAGTGACTGACCCAGACACAGTCGGGTGTCTCCCCACCGTCAATGACTCTGACCCAGATACAGTCAGGTGTCTCCCCACCGTCAGTGACTCTGACCCAGACACAGTCGGGATTCACCCCACCGTCAGTGACTCTGACCCAGACACAGTCGGGATTCACCCCACCGTCAGTGACTCTGACCCAGACACAGTCGGGTGTCTCCCCACCGTCAGTGACTCTGACCCAGACACAGTTGGGATTCACCCCACCGTCAGTGACTCTGACCCAGACACAGTCAGGTGTCTCCCCACCGTCAGTGACTCTGACCCAGACACAGTCGGGATTCACCCCACCGTCAGTGACTCTGACCCAGACACAGTTGGGATTCACCCCACCGTCAGTGACTCTGAACCAGACACAGTCGGGTGTCTCCCCACCGTCAGTGACTCTGACCCAGACACAGTCGGGATTCACCCCACCGTCAGTGACTCTGACCCAGATACAGTCGGGATTCACCCCACCGTCAGTGACTCTGACCCAGACACAGTCGGGTGTCTCCCCACCGTCAGTGACTCTGACCCAGACACAGTCGGGATTCACCCCACCGTCAGTGACTCTGACCCAGATACAGTCAGGTGTCACCCCACTGTCAGTGACTCTGACCCAGACACAGTCGGGTGTCTCCCCACCGTTAGTGACTCTGACCCAGACACAGTTGGGATTCACCCCACCGTCAGTGACTCTGACCCAGATACAGTTGGGTGAATCCCCACCATCAGTGACTCTGACCCAGACACAGTCGGGATTCACCCCACCGTTAGTGACTCTGACCCAGATACAGTCGGGATTCACCCCACCGTCAGTGACTCTGACCCAGACACAGTCGGGTGTCACCCCACCGTCAGTGACTCTGACCCAGACACAGTCGGGTGTCTCCCCACCGACAGTGACTCTGACACAGACACAGTCGGGATTCACCCCACGGTCAGTGACTCTGACCCAGATACAGTCGGGATTCACCCCACCGTCAGTGACTCTGACCCAGACACAGTCGGGTGAATCCCCACCGTCAGTGACTCTGACAGTCACAGTCGGGTGTCTCCCCACCGTCAGTGACTCTGACCCAGACACAGTCGGGATTCACCCCACTGTCAGTGACTCTGACCCAGACACAGTCGGTTGTCTCCCCACCGTCAGTGACTCTGACCCAGACACAGTCGGGATTCACCCCACCGTCAGTGACTCTGACCCAGACACATTCGGGATTCACCCCACCGTGAGTGACTCTGACCCAGACACAGTCGGGTGTCTCCCCATCGTCAGTGTCTCTGACCCGGACACAGTTGGGATTTACCCCACCGTCAGTGACTCTGACCCAGACACAGTCGGGTGTCTCCCCACCGTCAGTGACTCTGACCCAGATACAGTCGGGTGTCTCCCCACCGTCAGTGACTCTGACCCAGATACAGTCAGGTGTCTCCCCATCGTCAGTGACTCTGACCCAGACACAGTTGGGATTTACCCCACCGTCAGTGATTCTGACCCAGACACAGTCAAGATTCTCCCCACCGTCAGTGACTCTGACCCAGACACAGTCGGGATTCACCCCACCGTCAGTGACTCTGACCCAGACACAGTCGGGATTCACCCCACCGTCAGTGACTCTGACCCAGATACAGTCGGGTGTCTCCCCACCGTCAGTGACTCTGACCCAGACACAGTCGGGATTCACCCCACCGTCAGTGACTCTGACCCAGACACAGTCGGGTGTCACCCCACCGTCAGTGACTCTGACCCAGACACAGTCGGGATTCACCCCACCATCAGTGACTCTGACCCAGATACAGTCGGGTGTCTCCCCACCGTCAGTGACTCTGACCCAGACACAGTCGGGTGTCACCCCACCGTCAGTAACTCTGACCCAGATACAGTCAGGTGTCTCCCCACCGTCAGTGACTCTGACCCAGACACAGTCGGGATTCACCCCACCATCAGTGACTCTGACCCAGATACAGTCGGGTGTCTCCCCACCGTCAGTGACTCTGACCCAGACACAGTCGGGATTCACCCCACCGTCAGTGACTCTGACCCAGATACAGTCGGGATTCACCCCACCGTCAGTGACTCTGACCCAGACACAGTCGGGATTCACCCCACCGTCAGTGACTCTGACCCAGATACAGTCGGGTGTCACCCCACCGTCAGTAACTCTGACCCAGATACAGTCAGGTGTCTCCCCACCGTCAGTGACTCTGACCCAGACACAGTCGGGATTCACCCCACCATCAGTGACTCTGACCCAGATACAGTCGGGTGTCTCCCCACCGTCAGTGACTCTGACCCAGACACAGTCGGGATTCACCCCACCGTCAGTAGTGACTCTGACCCAGATACAGTCGGGTGTCTCCCCACCGTCAGTGACTCTGACCCAGACACAGTCGGGTGTCACCCCAACGTCAGTGACTCTGACCCAGACACAGTCGGGATTCACCCCACTGTCAGTGACTCTGACCCAGACACAGTCGGGTGTCTCCCCACCGTCAGTGACTCTGACCCAGACACAGTCGGGATTCACCCCACCGTCAGTGACTCTGACCCAGATACAGTCGGGAGTCACCCCAACGTCAGTGACTCTGACCCAGACACAGTCGAGATTCTCCCCACCATCAGTGACTCTGACCCAGACACAGTCGGGTGTCTCCCCACCGTCAGTGACTGACCCAGACACAGTCGGGATTCACCCCACCGTCAGTGACTCTGACCTAGACACAGTCGGGATTCTCCCCACCGTCAGTGACTCTGACCCAGACACAGTCGGGATTCTCCCCACCGTCAGTGACTCTGACCCAGACACAGTCGGGTGTCTCCCCATCGTCAGTGACTCTGACCCAGACACAGTCGGGTGTCTCCCCACCGTCAGTGACTCTGACCCAGACACAGTCGGGTGTCTCCCCACCGTCAGTGACTCTGACCCAGACACAGTCGGGATTCACCCCACCGTCAGTGACTCTGACCCAGACACAGTCGGGTGTCTCCCCACCGTCAGTGACTCTGACCCAGACACAGTCGGGATTCACCCCACCGTCAGTGACTCTGACCCAGACACAGTCGGGTGTCACCCCACCGTCAGTGACTCTGACCCAGACACAGTCGGGTGTCTCCCCACCGTCAGTGACTCTGACCCAGACACAGTCGGGATTCACCCCACCGTCAGTGACTCTGACCCAGATACAGTCGGGTGTCTCCCCACCGTCAGTGACTGACCCAGACACAGTCGGGTGTCTCCCCACCGTCAATGACTCTGACCCAGATACAGTCAGGTGTCTCCCCACCGTCAGTGACTCTGACCCAGATACAGTCAGGTGTCTCCCCATCGTCAGTGACTCTGACCCAGACACAGTCGGGATTCACCCCACCGTCAGTGACTCTGACCCAGACACAGTCGGGTGTCTCCCCACCGTCAGTGACTCTGACCCAGACACAGTTGGGATTCACCCCACCGTCAGTGACTCTGAACCAGACACAGTCGGGTGTCTCCCCACCGTCAGTGACTCTGACCCAGACACAGTCGGGATTCACCCCACCGTCAGTGACTCTGACCCAGATACAGTCGGGAGTCACCCCAACGTCAGTGACTCTGACCCAGACACAGTCGAGATTCTCCCCACCATCAGTGACTCTGACCCAGACACAGTCGGGTGTCTCCCCACCGTCAGTGACTGACCCAGACACAGTCGGGATTCACCCCACCGTCAGTGACTCTGACCTAGACACAGTCGGGATTCTCCCCACCGTCAGTGACTCTGACCCAGACACAGTCGGGATTCTCCCCACCGTCAGTGACTCTGACCCAGACACAGTCGGGTGTCTCCCCATCGTCAGTGACTCTGACCCAGACACAGTCGGGATTCACCCCACCGTCAGTGACTCTGACCCAGACACAGTCGGGATTCACCCCACCGTCAGTGACTCTGACCCAGATACAGTCGGGTGTCTCCCCACCGTCAGTGACTCTGACCCAGACACAGTCGGGATTCACCCCACCGTCAGTGACTCTGACCCAGACACAGTCGGGTGTCACCCCACCGTCAGTGACTCTGACCCAGACACAGTCGGGATTCACCCCACCATCAGTGACTCTGACCCAGATACAGTCGGGTGTCTCCCCACCGTCAGTGACTCTGACCCAGACACAGTCGGGTGTCACCCCACCGTCAGTAACTCTGACCCAGATACAGTCAGGTGTCTCCCCACCGTCAGTGACTCTGACCCAGACACAGTCGGGATTCACCCCACCATCAGTGACTCTGACCCAGATACAGTCGGGTGTCTCCCCACCGTCAGTGACTCTGACCCAGACACAGTCGGGATTCACCCCACCGTCAGTGACTCTGACCCAGATACAGTCGGGATTCACCCCACCGTCAGTGACTCTGACCCAGACACAGTCGGGTGTCTCCCCACCGTCAGTGACTCTGACCCAGACACAGTCGGGTGTCACCCCAACGTCAGTGACTCTGACCCAGACACAGTCGGGATTCACCCCACTGTCAGTGACTCTGACCCAGACACAGTCGGGTGTCTCCCCACCGTCAGTGACTCTGACCCAGACACAGTCGGGATTCACCCCACCGTCAGTGACTCTGACCCAGATACAGTCGGGAGTCACCCCAACGTCAGTGACTCTGACCCAGACACAGTCGAGATTCTCCCCACCATCAGTGACTCTGACCCAGACACAGTCGGGTGTCTCCCCACCGTCAGTGACTGACCCAGACACAGTCGGGATTCACCCCACCGTCAGTGACTCTGACCTAGACACAGTCGGGATTCTCCCCACCGTCAGTGACTCTGACCCAGACACAGTCGGGATTCTCCCCACCGTCAGTGACTCTGACCCAGACACAGTCGGGTGTCTCCCCATCGTCAGTGACTCTGACCCAGACACAGTCGGGTGTCTCCCCACCGTCAGTGACTCTGACCCAGACACAGTCGGGTGTCTCCCCACCGTCAGTGACTCTGACCCAGACACAGTCGGGATTCACCCCACCGTCAGTGACTCTGACCCAGACACAGTCGGGTGTCTCCCCACCGTCAGTGACTCTGACCCAGACACAGTCGGGATTCACCCCACCGTCAGTGACTCTGACCCAGACACAGTCGGGTGTCACCCCACCGTCAGTGACTCTGACCCAGACACAGTCGGGTGTCTCCCCACCGTCAGTGACTCTGACCCAGACACAGTCGGGATTCACCCCACCGTCAGTGACTCTGACCCAGACACAGTCGGGATTCACCCCACCGTCAGTGACTCTGACCCAGATACAGTCGGGTGTCTCCCCACCGTCAGTGACTGACCCAGACACAGTCGGGTGTCTCCCCACCGTCAATGACTCTGACCCAGATACAGTCAGGTGTCTCCCCACCGTCAGTGACTCTGACCCAGATACAGTCAGGTGTCTCCCCATCGTCAGTGACTCTGACCCAGACACAGTCGGGATTCACCCCACCGTCAGTGACTCTGACCCAGACACAGTCGGGTGTCTCCCCACCGTCAGTGACTCTGACCCAGACACAGTTGGGATTCACCCCACCGTCAGTGACTCTGAACCAGACACAGTCGGGTGTCTCCCCACCGTCAGTGACTCTGACCCAGACACAGTCGGGATTCACCCCACCGTCAGTGACTCTGACCCAGATACAGTCAGGTGTCACCCCACTGTCAGTGACTCTGACCCAGACACAGTCGGGTGTCTCCCCACCGTTAGTGACTCTGACCCAGACACAGTTGGGATTCACCCCACCGTCAGTGACTCTGACCCAGATACAGTTGGGTGAATCCCCACCGTCAGTGACTCTGACCCAGACACAGTCGGGATTCACCCCACTGTCAGTGACTCTGACCCAGACACAGTCGGGATTCACCCCACCGTCAATGACTCTGACCCAGATACAGTCGGGATTCACCCCACCGTCAGTGACTCTGACCCAGACACAGTCGGGTGTCACCCCACCGTCAGTGACTCTGACCCAGACACAGTCGGGTGTCTCCCCACCGACAGTGACTCTGACACAGACACAGTCGGGATTCACCCCACGGTCAGTGACTCTGACCCAGATACAGTCGGGATTCACCCCACCGTCAGTGACTCTGACCCAGACACAGTCGGGTGAATCCCCACCGTCAGTGACTCTGACAGACACAGTCGGGATTCACCGCACCGTCAGTGACTCTGACCCAGACACAGTCGGGATTCACCCCACCATCAGTGACTCTGACCCAGACACAGTCGGGTGTCTCCCCACCGTCAGTGACTCTGACCCAGACACAGTCGGGTGTCTCCCCACCGTCAGTGACTCTGACCCAGATACAGTCGGGTGTCACCCCACCGTCAGTGACTCTGACCCAGACACAGTCGGGTGTCTCCCCACCGTCAGTGACTCTGACCCAGACACAGTCGGGTGTCACCCCACCGTCAGTGACTCTGACCCAGACACAGTCGGGTGTCTCCCCACCGTCAGTGACTCTGACCCAGACACAGTCGGGATTCACCCCACCGTCAGTGACTCTGACCCAGACACAGTCGGGATTCACCCCACCGTCAGTGACTCTGACCCAGACACAGTTGGGATTCACCCCACCGTCAGTGACTCTGACCCAGACACAGTCGGGTGTCTCCCCACCGTCAGTGACTCTGACCCAGACACAGTCGGGATTCACCCCACCGTCAGTGACTGTGACCCAGATACAGTCGGGATTCACCCCACTGTCAGTGACTCTGACCCAGACACAGTCGGGATTCACCCCACCGTCAGTGACTCTGACCCAGACACAGTCGGGATTCACCCCACCGTCAGTGACTCTGACCCAGATACAGTCGGGATTCACCCCACCGTCAGTGACTCTGACCCAGATACAGTCAGGTGTCACCCCACTGTCAGTGACTTTGACCCAGGCACAGTCGGGATTCACCCCACCGTCAGTGACTCTGACCCAGACCCAGTCGGGTGTCTCCCCACCGTCAGTGACTCTGACCCAGACACAGTCGGGTTTCACCCCACCGTCAGTGACTCTGACCCAGATACAGTCGGGATTCACCCCACCGTCAGTGACTCTGACCCAGATACAGTCCGGTGTCACCCCACTGTCAGTGACTCTGACCCAGGCACAGTCGGGATTCACCCCACCGTCAGTGACTCTGACCCAGACACAGTCGGGTGTCTCCCCACCGTCAGTGACTCTGACCCAGATACAGTCGGGATTCACCCCACCGTCAGTGAATCTGACCCAGTTACAGTCAGGTGTCACCCCACTGTCAGTGACTCTGACCCAGACACAGTCGGGATTCACCCCACCGTCAGTGACTCTGACCCAGACACAGTCGGGATTCACCCCACCGTCAGTAGTGACTCTGACCCAGATACAGTCGGGAGACACCCCACCGTCAGTGACTCTGACCCAGACACAGTCGGGTGTCACCCCACCGTCAGTGACTGACCCAGACACAGTCGGGATTCACCCCACCGTCAGTGACTCTGACCTAGACACAGTCGGGATTCTCCCCACCGTCAGTGACTCTGACCCAGACACAGTCGGGATTCTCCCCACCGTCAGTGACTCTGACCCAGACACAGTCGGGTGTCTCCCCATCGTCAGTGACTCTGACCCAGACACAGTCGGGTGTCTCCCCACCGTCAGTGACTCTGACCCAGACACAGTCGGGTGTCTCCCCACCGTCAGTGACTCTGACCCAGACACAGTCGGGATTCACCCCACCGTCAGTGACTCTGACCCAGACACAGTCGGGTGTCTCCCCACCGTCAGTGACTCTGACCCAGACACAGTCGGGATTCACCCCACCGTCAGTGACTCTGACCCAGACACAGTCGGGTGTCACCCCACCGTCAGTGACTCTGACCCAGACACAGTCGGGTGTCTCCCCACCGTCAGTGACTCTGACCCAGACACAGTCGGGATTCACCCCACCGTCAGTGACTCTGACCCAGACACAGTCGGGATTCACCCCACCGTCAGTGACTCTGACCCAGATACAGTCGGGTGTCTCCCCACCGTCAGTGACTGACCCAGACACAGTCGGGTGTCTCCCCACCGTCAATGACTCTGACCCAGATACAGTCAGGTGTCTCCCCACCGTCAGTGACTCTGACCCAGATACAGTCAGGTGTCTCCCCATCGTCAGTGACTCTGACCCAGACACAGTCGGGATTCACCCCACCGTCAGTGACTCTGACCCAGACACAGTCGGGTGTCTCCCCACCGTCAGTGACTCTGACCCAGACACAGTTGGGATTCACCCCACCGTCAGTGACTCTGAACCAGACACAGTCGGGTGTCTCCCCACCGTCAGTGACTCTGACCCAGACACAGTCGGGATTCACCCCACCGTCAGTGACTCTGACCCAGATACAGTCAGGTGTCACCCCACTGTCAGTGACTCTGACCCAGACACAGTCGGGTGTCTCCCCACCGTTAGTGACTCTGACCCAGACACAGTTGGGATTCACCCCACCGTCAGTGACTCTGACCCAGATACAGTTGGGTGAATCCCCACCGTCAGTGACTCTGACCCAGACACAGTCGGGATTCACCCCACTGTCAGTGACTCTGACCCAGACACAGTCGGGATTCACCCCACCGTCAATGACTCTGACCCAGATACAGTCGGGATTCACCCCACCGTCAGTGACTCTGACCCAGACACAGTCGGGTGTCACCCCACCGTCAGTGACTCTGACCCAGACACAGTCGGGTGTCTCCCCACCGACAGTGACTCTGACACAGACACAGTCGGGATTCACCCCACGGTCAGTGACTCTGACCCAGATACAGTCGGGATTCACCCCACCGTCAGTGACTCTGACCCAGACACAGTCGGGTGAATCCCCACCGTCAGTGACTCTGACAGACACAGTCGGGATTCACCGCACCGTCAGTGACTCTGACCCAGACACAGTCGGGATTCACCCCACCATCAGTGACTCTGACCCAGACACAGTCGGGTGTCTCCCCACCGTCAGTGACTCTGACCCAGACACAGTCGGGTGTCTCCCCACCGTCAGTGACTCTGACCCAGATACAGTCGGGTGTCACCCCACCGTCAGTGACTCTGACCCAGACACAGTCGGGTGTCTCCCCACCGTCAGTGACTCTGACCCAGACACAGTCGGGTGTCACCCCACCGTCAGTGACTCTGACCCAGACACAGTCGGGTGTCTCCCCACCGTCAGTGACTCTGACCCAGACACAGTCGGGATTCACCCCACCGTCAGTGACTCTGACCCAGACACAGTCGGGATTCACCCCACCGTCAGTGACTCTGACCCAGACACAGTTGGGATTCACCCCACCGTCAGTGACTCTGACCCAGACACAGTCGGGTGTCTCCCCACCGTCAGTGACTGTGACCCAGATACAGTCGGGATTCACCCCACTGTCAGTGACTCTGACCCAGACACAGTCGGGATTCACCCCACCGTCAGTGACTCTGACCCAGACACAGTCGGGATTCACCCCACCGTCAGTGACTCTGACCCAGATTCAGTCGGGATTCACCCCACCGTCAGTGACTCTGACCCAGATACAGTCAGGTGTCACCCCACTGTCAGTGACTTTGACCCAGGCACAGTCGGGATTCACCCCACCGTCAGTGACTCTGACCCAGACCCAGTCGGGTGTCTCCCCACCGTCAGTGACTCTGACCCAGACACAGTCGGGTTTCACCCCACCGTCAGTGACTCTGACCCAGATACAGTCGGGATTCACCCCACCGTCAGTGACTCTGACCCAGATACAGTCAGGTGTCACCCCACTGTCAGTGACTCTGACCCAGGCACAGTCGGGATTCACCCCACCGTCAGTGACTCTGACCCAGACACAGTCGGGTGTCTCCCCACCGTCAGTGACTCTGACCCAGATACAGTCGGGATTCACCCCACCGTCAGTGAATCTGACCCAGTTACAGTCAGGTGTCACCCCACTGTCAGTGACTCTGACCCAGACACAGTCGGGATTCACCCCACCGTCAGTGACTCTGACCCAGACACAGTCGGGATTCACCCCACCGTCAGTAGTGACTCTGACCCAGATACAGTCGGGAGACACCCCACTGTCGGCCGTGACCCTGCTGTTTATTCCATCTGGCACGTTGTCCTCTCCCAGAGTAACTAGACACTCAGCACATCTGAGAAACCAGTCCCTTTGCCGAACTCTATCTGCACCTCTCACTGTGTTATTCTCATCAAAGACCCACCTGCCCCAGACGTTCTCTCCTCTCGCATCGGGAAAAGCCTGGAGGGCTGTCGCACCAGCTTCTGCCCCACTGTTACCTGACTATTGGACAGTGGCCTCATGCAATTCGATGGACCCAGACTTCACATTCGACATTGTACATTCTTGTCTAATTGCACTGCACTTTCTAACAGACCATTCTGCATTTTCATCTGGCTTTACCTTGTTCTACCTCAATGAACTGATGGGATGAAATGATCTCAGTGCATGTCCCAATTTGCTGAAGGTGAATTTCCCAGAGTATTGTCACCCCCACATCTCTCTCTCTCTCACCTTCTTGGGGCACTGGATGTCTCGGGCCAGGTTCATCAGCAGTTCATGAGAAATGGGATCCACCAGATTCAGGAGAGCTGTGTGTTTATAAAGGACATCGTTCAACGATGTCCCTTCCAGGCCCAGGTCCTGTAGGAGAGAAGACAGCTGATCAGAGCCTGTGACCCATCACATGAGTCCCCGCTGATGCCTTTCCTCCTCAGTCGTTCTATCTCAACTCCTTGTGATTTCACAGTCTCTTTCAAAGCTACCACTACCCCTGGAATCCCTTCCCCACCATGTTGCTCCCAAATCAGTTCTCTGTTCACGTGCTCCTTAAACAACTCTCTTCAGCCAGCGTTAGCTCCCTCTTTGTGGAATTCTCATCCAGCGCCAGTGGCATCTCTTCACTCCCCACCCCCACCCTGCCAACCTCCTGTCCAATACACTGAAGGCAAATTACTCCGTGGCTTGCGATACAACCTGTGAGGCGGGCTGGGAAACATTCTCTCTTACCCTTACAGTGTTTCGTGTTTACAACCAAAGAACGAAATCCAGCTCCCACGAGTACTGGTCAGCTGGTAGCCTGTACCTGCGTGAGTCTGGATTGGCTGAGGCAATCAGAAAGGGCAGAGATCCACATTCGGGTGAAACAAAATAATCAGGTAAATTTATTATCCAAGTGTGTATGCAACATCATAATACTACCCTGAGATTCATTTCCTCAGAGACATTTGCAGGAAAATGAAACAAAAGAATAGAATTTATGAAAATCTACACGGAAACTGAGACTAAAAAGCAACTAATGTGCAAAAGAAGACAAATTGTGCAAATACAAAATAAATAACACTGAGAACTTCTGTCAAAATCCTGTTTCTGGATTATAGTTCAGTGTTCAACATTATTGTTCCCCAGACCTTGGAGAGCAAGCTCCCACTCCTTGGCTTAAATAGGCCACTCAGCGGCTGTTCCTGGCCAACAGACCTCAGATAGACAGGATGTTGGTTGTTGTTCCTAACCAACAGGATGCACAATCTGTCCTCCCTCCCACCCCCAGGGCTGTGTGTGTACGCTCCGCTCACACACGACTGCACGGCCAAACACCCGAGTAATCACGTCGTCAGATTAACCGATGACACGGTGGGGCTCATCACCAACAGCAATGAGACAGCCTACAGAGAGGAGGTGGAAGAGTTTCAGGCTTACTGCCAGGCAAAACACCTCTTCCTCACTGTCCATAAGACAAAGGAGGTCGTCATTGACTTCAGGAAACCCATTTACCCCCATTGCATCAATGGCACAGCGGTGGGCACTGCCAACGGTTTCAAGCTGACTGCAGTGGCCATCACTCGTAACACCTCATGCTCCCGGAACACATCCTCCACTGCCCAGCAAACTCGTCACGCCTCCTCTTTCCGAGAAGGGTGAGGAGAGCTGGAGTTGCCTCAGCTACACCAATGGACACCCTGACAAGCTGAGTCACCACACGGTCCGGAAACTGCACCGTGGCAGGCAGGGAGGTAGTCAAAACGGCCCAACACAGCACCGACACCAGCCTGCCTGCTATCAAGGACATATATTCAGAAAAGGGCAAGCAACATCTTAAGGACCCCACCCACCCTGCTCAAGGACTGCTTGTCCCCTCCCACAGGGAGGAGGCTGTGTAGGATCCAGGCCAGGACCACCAGACTCAATGATGGTTACAGTACTTTCTCCACCCACCAACTCCACCACTACTTCATCACTTCCCGTCAGTCACCTTCTGGCCGGCCCCTGCGGACATACAATCAAATGAGCTATCTTATGTATTTATGTTTATCGCTTATTTTTATTATTGTCACTTTTAACTTCTGTGTTTTTTTGGTGCTCAGACTCAGAGTAACAATTACTTTGTTCCCCTTAAACAATCTTGAACACTTGTGTTGAGTCCCTGACTGCAAGTCCAGAAGTTGTGCTCGGTGAAGTTATCCATGCTGCTTCAGGATCCTGATGGTTGTAGACTGGTAACTGTTCCGGAACCTGCTGGTGTGGGACTTGCCTCCTGCCCAATGGTAGTAGTGAAAAGAGAGGAGGCTGGAAGGTGGGGAGGGGGGGTAGTCCTCATTGATGGGCATTGCTTACTTGTGGCAGCACTCCTTGTAGATGTGCTCAGTGGTGGTGAGGGCTTTGCCTGTGAGGGACTGAGTCTTTTCCGTTCCTGGGTATTTGGAGTTCCTCGGCACAGGAGGTGGATGCATTAGGGAGGGTGCAGAAGAGATTTATCAGGACGCTGCCTGGATTAGAGAGCATGTCTTACGAGGAAAGGTTGAGCTTTTCTCTTTGGAGCAAAGGAGGATGAGAGATGACTTTAACAACTGCTTGCTCAATATCAGCAAAACCAACGAGTTAATGATTGACCAGGAAGAGGAATCTAGAGGTTCATCAGCCAGTCCTCGTTGGGGTATCAGAGGTGGAGACGGTCAGCAAGTTTAAATTCCTCCGTGGAAGAGCTTGACAGGAACTGCCCAGCACCTAGCTGGTAAGTGAAGTTATTAAGAGAGCCCCGCAGCGCCTCTACCTAGGAGCTTGTGAAGATTTGGCATGACACGTAAAGCTTTTTCAAGCTTCTAGAGACATGGATGGAGAATATATTGACTAGCTGCAGGTATGGAAACACCAAAGCCCTTGAACAGAAAAGCATACACAAAGTTGTGGATACGGCCTGGTCCATCTCAGGTAAAGCCTCTCCACTGTGGCAAGAGAACTGCTTCCATCATCAGGGACCCCCACTACCTAGGTCACGCTCTCTTCTTGCTTCTACCATCAGGGAGAAGGCACAGAAGCCTCAGGACTTATACCGTGAGGTTCAGGAATAGTTACTATCCCTCAACCACCAGGCTCTTGAACCAGTGGGGATAACTTCACTCACCCCATCACTGAACTGTTCCCACAACCTATTGACTCACCTTAAGGAGTCTTCATCTCACATTATCAATATTTACTTTTTCTCAGCTCAGGCTGGTAAAACCTAAGGTACGGGCATGGCCAAGCACACTCATTTGCCAATTGCTAAATTTTCAGATTATTCCACTGGTGTTTAGTATTTTGGATGTCCACATAAATATTTCTGTGTAGGCTGAATTGCTTAAGGCTATTGCATAGTAACTTTGGGATGATACTAGTTGTAGATACTACTCTGGGACAATAAATATCCACAGTCTTTCAATTTCCTCTTTAAATTAACATATTTCTGCAGTGTTGCACTTATTGATTTCTGTGAGTTATGTGTGTTTGGGATTCTGTATCTATTCAGTAAGTTCTTCTTGCTTGTTTATCCTGTATCATTATAACTGGACAGTTATGGATTGTCAAATCAGTCATAATATAACTTGCAGGACTCTGAATCTAAAATTGGATCAGGTTTGTGTTTATAGTAAGATATGATGTAATTTATGAGTTTGTATTTTAAAACAAATTTTGGTCATTTTGCTGAATTGACCATTTGCTTTTGCCTGTGCATGTAATCAGATTGAGTTAAACTGTCGCAGGATCCTGTCGTGTGTCAATCATTTCTAGTTTCTCTTGGCATGTTCTGCACTTGTTGTCTTGAAATTGTTGCTCTTTTATTAGGTAGTTTTGACCATTCTTTTGTGTAAATCACCTGGACCTGTACAGCCACAAGGAACCCGTCTTCTGGAAACAGCTCTCCAAATCCGAGCCACGGGCATTCCACGTTCCTGTCAACATCTAGCCTGTTCCGATCATGGGGATGTCTTCCATGGAAGATCATGCTCTTCCATTGGTTAACTCTGTCTTCTGAGGTGATAATGTCTTTGTTTTTCTGGACTGTGTGTTTGGTTTAGCGGTGTGTACTTCTTATCAGAATTGAATCTGCTCACAGGCAGTGCTAAATCCTGTTTTTGTTGATGAAACTATATCCTTAGAAGTCTTATCTGACTGTCGTGTAAAGTTTTAATGTTTGTTATTCCTTTTCCTCCTCCTGTCCTAGGTAGTGTTAATCTAGGTGAGTTTGAGTTTACATAGTGTTTTCTGAAATTTATTATTTCAGTTATTATTCTTCTTTGTAAATTTTCCAGATCAGTTTCAGACCAAGGTATCATGTCAAAATACATTCATGAGGGTACAGCGAAAATATTTATTGCCTTTGTTATATTTTTACTGTTGAGATCTGTTTGGCAGATTTTCTTCAGCTTTGAAGTGAATTCTGTCAAAAAATTTCTGTTTAACGCACTGTGATCTATTTTTTTTTTGCTTGTTGATAACCCAGAAACTTAAGTGTTTCATATTCATCCATTGGTTGTATTGTATCCTGCTGCTCTGTCTTGTATTGTACTGCACCTTTCTTTATGCTTAATGTTCTGCACCTATCCAGTCCAAAGCTCATGTTTGTATCTTTTGAAAATAGTTCCACTATTCTGCTTTACTGATGAAGGAGTATATAATTCCAAATCATCCATGTATAGAAGCTGCGTCAAGATACAATTCATTCAGATGTCTCTAACTTGATACACAATTTTTGACCGATTCAGTAAATTAGAGAGCAGGTTTAAAGTTGGACACAACAAGAGTGGACTTAAATAATCACCCTGGAAAATGCCTCGCTTTACTTTGATAATGGTGGTTGCTCTTTTCTGGCTGTTAAAAGACGGCATGACTGGAGTACACCAATGTCTCCTCAGATGTTGTAGGAATTTCACAAGTATTGTGTGTAGTTGACATACATGAGCTTCTGTTAACTATCAGTATGAGATAGAAAAAAATGCTTTCTGGTAATCAATATAACAACCTGAAAGATTTCTGCTTTTTCCCTGGGCTTGGTTTAGATTTACGGAATCTATTATCAGTTGTTCTTTACATCCTTTCATGCCCTTATGGCATCCTTTCTGCACTTCAGTAAGTATATTCAGTTTATCCAAGTGAGTGCTGATGAGTTGTGAGATGCACGATGCTACAGTTTCATAAATAGTTTGTAAACAAGTAATAGGACAATATTTTGATAGGTCATTGGTCATTTCTCCTTTAGCTAAGAGACATGTTTTACCTTATGTCAAAATTTCAGGCACTTTTTCAGGACTTTTGAGAAAATTGTTGATGTGTATTTATAGTTACTGATGAAGGCAAGTGAATTTTTTTACACCAATAATTAGGAATATAATCACTGCCAGTACTATTCCGGTTGCAGGTACTTTATTAAATATAACCTTTTTTAGCATATCTATTATAACTTCAGGTGAGGGGATTATAAACCTGATCCTGACCACTTTCAGAAGTCCATGCCTCGATGCTTCAAGACCTGTTCAGTGTAGAGCTCCATTTAATTCCACTATTTCTCAGACAGAACTATAATACATCACGCGAATGTATGTGTTGGGTTGTGGTGCTTCCATTACCTTGCAGGGAACAGACATGGGGCCGGCCTGCCTGCCAGCAGAACGCCAAAATGTTTAAGAGCAATTAGAATACATTTCAAGTGATGAGATACTTGAAAATACGCAGTGCAGAGGGACCTGAGAATACAGGCTAATGGGACACAGAAATAAAGCCTTCAAATATTTTGCCAGTTTGCAAAAGTGGTGAATGTGGGATCCATTATAAAATGTAAGAGACTTTTGGGTAAGTACAGAGATGGGAAGGGGTTTGACGGACTATGGGTCAGGTACAGCTCAATGAGATTTGTAGAATTGCAGTTCAGCATGGGTTAGATGGATGATGGGCTGACGGACTATCGCTATGCTGTAGAGTTTTATTACAATGGGATGGACAGATGGGCTGATAGACTGTCGGTATGCTATAGAGTGTTATTACAATGGGATGGACAGATGGGCTGATGGACTGTCTCTAAGCTGTAGTGTGTTATTACAATGGGATGGATGATGGGCTGATAGACTGTCTCTATGCTGTAGTGTGTTATTACAAAGGGATGGATGATGGGCTGACAGACTGTCTCTATGCTGTAGTGTGTTATTATAATGGGATGGATGATGGGCTGATGGACTGTCTCTATGCTGTAGTGTGTTATTACAATGGGATGGATGATGGGCTGATGGACTGTCTCTATGCTGTAGTGTGTTATAACAATGGGATGGATGATGAGCTGATGGACTGTCTCTATGCTGTAGTGTGTTATAACAAAGGGATGGACGGATGGGCTGATGGACTGTATGCTGTAGTGTGTTATTACAATGGGATGGATGGGCTGATAGACTGTCTCTATGCAGTAGTGTGTTATTACAACGGGATGGATGATGGGCTGATGAACTGTCTCTATGCTGTAGTGTGTTATTACAATGGGATGGATGATGGGCTGATGAACTATGCTGTAGTGTGTTATTACAATGGGATGGACAGATGGGCTGATGGACTGACTCTATGCTGTAGTGTGTTATTACAATGGGATGGATGATGGGCTGATAGACTGTCTCTATGCTGTAGTGTGTTATTACAAAGGGATGGATGATGGGCTGACAGACTGTCTCTATGCTGTAGTGTGTTATTCCAATGGGATGGACAGATGGGCTGATGGACTGTCTCTATGCTGCAGTGTGTTATTACAATGGGATGGATGAGGGGCTGATGGACTGTCGCTATGCTGTAGTGTGTTATTACAATGGGATGGACAGATGGGCTGATGGACTGTCTCTATGCTGCAGTGTGTTATTACAATGGGATGGACGGATGGGCTGATATACTGTCTCTATGCTGTAGTGTGTTATTGCAATGGGATGGATGATGGGCAGATGGACTGTCTCTATGCTGTAGTGTGTTATTACAATGGGATGGACAGATGGGCTGATGGACTGTCTCTATGCTGTAGTGTGTTATTCCAATGGGATGGACAGATGGGCTGATGGACTGTCTCTATGCTGCAGTGTGTTATTACAATGGGATGGATGAGGGGCTGATGGACTGTCGCTATGCTGTAGTGTGTTATTACAATGGGATGGACAGATGGGCTGATGGACTGTCTCTATGCTGCAGTGTGTTATTACAATGGGATGGACGGATGGGCTGATATACTGTCTCTATGCTGTAGTGTGTTATTGCAATGGGATGGATGATGGGCAGATGGACTGTCTCTATGCTGTAGTGTGTTATTACAATGGGATGGACAGATGGGCTGATGGACTGTCTCTATGCTGTAGTGTGTTATTACAATGGAATGGATGATGGGCTGACGGACTATCGCTATGCTGTAGAGTTTTATTACAATGGGATGGACAGATGGGCTGATGGACTGTCTCTATGCTGTAGTGTGTTATGACAATGGGATGGATGATGGGCTGATGAACTGACTCTATGCTGTAGTGTGTTATTACAATGGGATGGACAGATGGGCTGATGGACTGTAACTATGCTGTAGTGTGTTATTACAAAGGGATGGATGATGGGCTGACAGACTGTCTCTACGCTGCAGTGCGTTATTACAATGGGATGGATGATGCGCTGATGGACTGTCTATATGCTGCAGTGTGTTTGTACAATGGAATGGACGATGGGCTGATAGGCTGTCTCTATTCCTTAGTGTGTTATTACAATGGGATGGATGATGGGCTGATGGATTGTCTCTATGTTGTAGTGCGCTATTACAATGGGATGGACGGATGGGCTGATGGACTGTCTCTGCTGTAGTGTGTTATTACAATGGGATTGATGGAAGGGCTGATAGACTGTCTATGTTGTAGTGTATTATTACACTGGGATGGATGATGGGCTGATGGACTGTCTCTATGCTGTAGTGTGTTATTACAATGGGATGGACAGATGGGCTGATGGACTGTCCCTATACTGTAGTGTGTTATTACAATGTGTTGGACAGATGGGTTGATGGACTGTCTCTATGCTGTAGTGTGTTATTACAATGGGGTGGATGATGGGTTCATGGACTGACTCTATGCTGTATTGTGTTATTACAATGGGATGGACGGATGGGCTGATAGACAGTCTCTATGCTGTAGTGTGTTATTACAAAGGGATGGATGATGGGCTGATGGACTGTCTCTATGCTTTAGTGTGTAATTACAATGGGATGGACAGATGGGCTGATGGACTGTCTCTATGCTGCAGTGTGTTATTACAATGGGATGGATGATGGGCTGATGGACTGTCTCTATGCTGTAGTGTGTTATTACAACGGGATGGACAGATAGGCTGATGGACTGTCTCTGTGCTGTAGTGTGTTATTACAATGTGATTGATGATGGGCTGATGCACTGTCTCTATGCCGGAGTGTGTTATTACAATGGGATGGATGGGCTGATGGACTCTCTCTATGCTGTAGTGCATTATTACAATGGGATGCACAGATGGGATGATAGACTGTCTCTAAGCTGTAGTGTGTTATTACAATGTGGTGGATGATGGGTTGATGGACTGACTCTATGCTGTAGTGTGTTATTGCAATGGGATGGATGATGGGCTTTTGGACTGTCTCTATGCTGTAGTGTGTTATTACAATGGGATGGATGGGCTGATAGACTGCCTCTATGTTGTAGTGTGTTATTACAATGGGATGGATGATGGGCTGATGGACTGTCTATATGCTGTAGTGTGTTAATACAATGGGATGGACAGATGGGCTGATGAACTGTCTCTATGCTGTAGTGTGTTATTACAATGGGATGGATGATGGGCTGATGAACTATGCTGTAGTGTGTTATTACAATGGGATGGACAGATGGGCTGATGGACTGACTCTATGCTGTAGTGTGTTATTACAATGGGATGGATGATGGGCTGATAGACTGTCTCTATGCTGTAGTGTGTTATTACAAAGGGATGGATGATGGGCTGACAGACTGTCTCTATGCTGTAGTGTGTTATTACAATGGGATGGACGGATGGGTTGATAGACTGTCTCTATGCTGTAGTGTGTTATTACAATGGGATGGAAGATGGGCTGCTGGACTGTCTCTATGCTGTAGTGTGTTATTACAATGGGATGGATGATGGGCGGATGGACTGTCTCTATGCTGTAGTGTGTTATTACAATGGGATGGACAGATGGGCTGATGGACTGTCTCTGTGCAGTAGTGTGTTATTACAATGGGATGGATGAAAGGGCTGATGGACTGTCTATGCTGTAGTGTGTTATTACACTGGGATGGATGATGGGCCGATGGACTGGCTCTATGCTGTAGTGTGTTATTATAATGGGATGGATGATGGGCAGATGGACTGTCTCTATGCTGGAGTGTGTTATTACAATGGGATGGACAGATGGGCTGATAGACTGTCTATATGCTGCAGTGTGCTTGTACAATGGGATGGATGATGGGCTGATAGACTGTCTCTGTTCCTTAGTGTGTTATTACACTGGGATGGATGATGGGCCGATGGACTGGCTCTATGCGGTAGTGGGTTATTATAATGGGATGGATGATGGGATGATAGACTGTCTCTATGCTGGAGTGTGTTATTACAATGGGATGGATGATGGGCTGATGGACTGTCTCTGTGCTGTAGTGTGTTATTACAATGGGATGGACAGATGCGCTGATGGACTGTCTATATGCTGCAGTGTGTTTGTACAATGGAATGGACGATGGGCTGATAGACTGTCTCTATTCCTTAGTGTGTTATTACAATGGGATGGATGATGGGCTGATCGATTGTCTCTATGCTGTAGTGTGTTATTACACTGGGATGGATGATGGGCCGATGGACTGGCTCTATGCTGTAGTGTGTAATTATAATGGGATGGATGATGGGCAGATGGACTGTCTATGTTGTTGTATGTTATTACAATGGGATGGATGATGGGCTGATGGACTGTCTCTATGCTGTAGTGTGTTATTACAATGGGATGGATGATGGGCTGATGGACTGTCTCTATGCTGCAGTGTGTTATTACAATGGGATGGATGGGCTAATGGACTGTCTATATGCTGTAGTGTGTTAATACAATGGGATGGACAGATGGGCTGATGGACTGTCTCTATGCCATAGAGTGTTATTACAATGGGGTGGATGATGGGTTGATGGACTGACTCTATGCTGTAGTGTGTTATTATAATGGGATGGATGATGGGCAGATGGACTGTCTATGTTGTTGTATGTTATTACAATGGGATGGATGATGGGCTGATGGACTGTCTCTATGCTGTAGTGTGTTATTACAATGGGATGGATGATGGGCTGATGGACTGTCTCTATGCTGCAGTGTGTTATTACAATGGGATGGATGGGCTAATGGACTGTCTATATGCTGTAGTGTGTTAATACAATGGGATGGACAGATGGGCTGATGGACTGTCTCTATGCCGTAGTGTGTTATTACAATGGGGTGGATGATGGGTTGATGGACTGACTCTATGCTGTAGTGTGTTATCACAATGGGATGGATGATGGGCGGATGGACTGTCTCTATGCTGTAGTGTGTTATTACAATGGTATGGACAGATGGGCTGATGGACTGTCTCTGTGCAGTAGTGTGTTATTACAATGGGATGGCTGGATGGGCTGATGGACTGTCTATGCTGTAGTATGATATTACAATGGGATGGATGATGGACTGATGGACGGTCTCTATGCTCTAGTGTGTAATTACAATGGGATGGACAGATGGGCTGACGGACTGTCCCTATACTGTAGTGTGTTATTACAATGGGATGGAAAGAAGGGTTGAGGGACTGTCTCTATGCTGTAGTGTTTTATTACAATGGGTGGATGATGGGTTGATTGACTGACTCTATGCTGTAGTGTGTTATTACAATGGGATGGACGGATGGGCTGATAGACTGTCTCTATGCTGTAGTGTGTTATTACAATGGGGTGGATGATGGGCTGACGGACTGTCTCTATGCTGTAGTGTGTTATTACAATGGGATGGATTGGCTGATGGACTGTCTGTATGCTGTAGTGTGTGATTACAATGGGATGGATGATGGGCTGATGGAGTGTCTCTATGCTGTAGTGTGTTATTACAATGGGATGGATGATGGGCTGATGGACTGTCTCCATGCTGTAGTGTGTTATTACAATGGGACGGATCGGCTGATGGACTGTCTCTATGCTGTAGTGTGTTATTACAATGGGTTTGATGATGGGCCGATAGATTGTCTCTATGCTGTAGTGTGTTATTACAATGGGATGGATGATGGGCTGATGGACTGTCTCCATGCTGTAGTGTGTTATTACAATGGGACGGATCGGCTGATGGACTGTCTCTATGGTGTAGTGTGTTATTACAATGGGATGGACAGTTGGGATGATGGACTGTCTCTGTGTTGTAGTGCGTTATTACAATGGGATGGATGGATGGGCTGATGGACTGTCTATGCTGTAGTATGTTATTCCAATGTGATGGATGATGCGCTGAAGGACTGTCTCTATGCTGTAGTGTGTTATTACAATGGGATGGATGATGGGCTGATGGACTGTCTCTATGCTGGAGTGTGTTATTACAATGGGATGGATGATGGGCTGATGGACTGTCTCTATGCTGTAGTGTGTTATTACAATGGGATGGACAGATTGGCTGACGGACTGTCCCTATACTGTAGTGTGTTATTACAATGGGATGGACAGATGGGTTGATGGACTGTCTCTATGCTGTAGTGTGTTATTACAATGGGGTGGATGATGTGTTCATGGAGTGACTCTATGCTGTAGTGTGTTATTACAATGGGATGGATGATGGGCTGATGGACTGTCTCTATGCTGTAGTGTGTTATTACAATGGGATGGATGGGCTGATGGACTGTCTCTATGCTGTAGTGTGTTATTACAATGGGATGGATGGGCTGATGGACTGTCTATATGCTGTAGTCTGTTAATACAATGGGATGGACAGATGGGCTGATGGACTGTCTCTATGCCGTAGTGTGTTATTACAATGGGGTGGATGATGGGTTGATGGACTGCCTCTATGCTGTAGCGTGTCATTACAATGGGATGGATGATGGGCGGATGGACTGTCTCTATGCTGTAGTGTGTTATTACAATGGGATGGATGGGCTGATGTACTGTCTCTATGCTGTAGTGTGTTATTACAATGGGATGGATGGGCTGATGGACTGTCTATATGCTGTAGTCTGTTAATACAATGGTATGGACAGATGGGCTGATGGACTGTCTCTGAGCAATAGTGTGTTATTACAATGGGATGGATGAATGGGCTGATGGACTGTCCATGCTGTAGTGTGTTATTACAATGGGATGGATGATGGGCTGATCGATTCTCTCTATGCTGTAGTGTGTTATTACACTGGGATGGATGATGGGCCGATGGACTGGCTCAATGCTGGAGTGTGTTATTACAATGGGATGGACAGATGGGCTGATGGACTGGCTATATGCTGCAGTGTGTTTGTACAATGGGATGGATCATGGACTGATGGACGGTCTCTATGCTCTAGTGTGTAATTACAATGGGATGGACAGATGGGCTGACGGACTGTCCCTATACTGTAGTGTGTTATTACAATGGGAAGGAAAGAAGGGTTGAGGGACTGTCTCTATGCTGTAGTGTGTTATTACAATGGGTGGATGATGGGTTGATTGACTGACTCTATGCTGTAGTGTGTTATTACAATGGGATGGACAGATGGGCTGATAGACTGTCTCTATGCTGTAGTGTGTTATTACAATGGGGTGGATGATGGGCTGACGGACTGTCTCTAGGCTGTAGTTTGTTATTACAATGGGATGGATTGGCTGATGGACTGTCTGTATGCTGTAGTGTGTGATTAGAATGGGATGGATGATGGGCTGATGGAGTGTCTCTATGCTGTAGTGTGTTATTACAATGGGATGGATGATGGGCTGATGGACTGTCTCCATGCTGTAGTGTGTTATTACAATGGGACGGATCGGCTGATGGACTGTCTCTATGCTGTAGTGTGTTATTAGAATGGGATGCACAGATGGGCTAATAGACTGTCTCTATGCTGTAGTGTGTTATTACAATGGGTTTGATGATGGGCCGATAGATTGTCTCTATGCTGTAGTGTGTTATTACAATGGGATGGATGATGGGCTGATGGACTGTCTCCATGCTGTAGTGTGTTATTACAATGGGACGGATCGGCTGATGGACTGTCTCTATGGTGTAGTGTGTTATTACAATGGGATGGACAGTTGGGCTGATGGACTGTCTCTGTGTTGTAGTGCGTTATTACAATGGGATGGATGGATGGGCTGATGGACTGTCTATGCTGTAGTATGTTATTTCAATGGGATGCATGATGCGCTGATGGACTGTCTCTATGCTGTAGTGTGTTATTACAATGGGATGGATGATGGGCTGATGGACTGTCTCTATGCTGGAGTGTTTTATTACAATGGGATGGATGATGGGCTGATAGACTGTCTGTATGCTGTAGTGTGTTATTACAAAGGGATGGATGATGGGCTGTTGGACTGTCTCTATGCTGTAGTGTGTTATTACAATGGGATGGACAGATTGGCTGACGGACTGTCCCTATACTGTAGTGTGTTATTACAATGAGATGGACAGATGGGTTGATGGACTGTCTCTATGCTGTAGTGTGTTATTAGAATGGGGTGGATGATGGGTTCATGGACTGACTCTATGCTGTAGTGTGTTATTACAATGGGATGGATGATGGGCTGATGGACTGTCTCTATGCTGTAGTGTGTTATTACAATGGGACGGATGGGCTGATGGACTGTCTCTATGCTGTAGTGTGTTATTACAATGGGATGGATGGGCTGATGGACTGTCTATATGCTGTAGTCTGTTAATACAATGGGATGGACAGATGGGCTGATGGACTGTCTCTATGCCGTAGTGTGTTATTACAATGGGGTGGATGATGGGTTGATGGACTGCCTCTATGCTGTAGCGTGTTATTACAATGGGATGGATGATGGGCGGATGGACTGTCTCTATGCTGTAGTGTGTTATTACAATGGGATGGACAGATGGGCTGATGGACTGGCTATATGCTGCAGTGTGTTTGTACAATGGGATGGATGATGGGCTGATGGACTGTCTCTATGCTGTAGTCTGTTAATACAATGGGATGGACAGATGGGCTGATGGACTGTCTCTATGCCGTAGTGTGTTATTACAATGGGGTGGATGATGGGTTGATGGACTGCCTCTATGCTGTAGCGTGTTATTACAATGGGATGGATGATGGGCGGATGGACTGTCTCTATGCTGTAGTGTGTTATTACAATGGGATGGACAGATGGGCTCATGGACTGGCTATATGCTGCAGTGTGTTTGTACAATGGGATGGATGATGGGCTGATAGACTGTCTCTATTCCTTAGTGTGTTATTACAATGGGATGGACGGATGGGCTGATGGACTGTCTCTATTCCTTAGTGTGTTATTACAAAGGGATGGATGATGGGCTGATGGACTGTCTCTATGCTGTAGTGTGTTATTACAATGGGATGGACAGATTGGCTGACGGACTGTCCCTATACTGTAGTGTGTTATTACAATGGGATGGACAGATGGGTTGATGGACTGTCTCTATGCTGTAGTGTGTTATTACAATGGGGTGGATGATGGGTTCATGGACTGACTCTATGCTGTAGTGTGTTATTACAATGGGATGGATGATGGGCTGATGGACTGTCTCTATGCTCTAGTGTGTTATTACAATGGGACGGATGGGCTGATGGACTGTCTCTATGCTGTAGTGTGTTATTACAATGGGATGGATGGGCTGATGGACTGTCTATATGCTGTAGTCTGTTAATACAATGGGATGGACAGATGGGCTGATGGACTGTCTATGTTGTAGTGTGTTATTACAATGGGATGGATGATGGGCTGATGGACTGTCTATGCTGTAGTGTGTTATTACAAAGGGATGGATGATGGGCTGATGGACTGTCTCTATGCTGTAGTGTGTTATTACAATGGGATGGACAGATTGGCTGACGGACTGTCCCTATACTGTAGTGTGTTATTACAATGGGATGGACAGATGGGTTGATGGACTGTCTCTATGCTGTAGTGTGTTATTACAATGGGGTGGATGATGGGTTCATGGACTGACTCTATGCTGTAGTGTGTTATTACAATGGGATGGATGATGGGCTGATGGACTGTCTCTATGCTGTAGTGTGTTATTACAATGGGACGGATGGGCTGATGGACTGTCTCTATGCTGTAGTGTGTTATTACAATGGGATGGATGGGCTGATGGACTGTCTATATGCTGTAGTCTGTTAATACAATGGGATGGACAGATGGGCTGATGGACTGTCTCTATGCCGTAGTGTGTTATTACAATGGGGTGGATGATGGGTTGATGGACTGCCTCTATGCTGTAGCGTGTTATTACAATGGGATGGATGATGGGCGGATGGACTGTCTCTATGCTGTAGTGTGTTATTACAATGGGATGGATGGGCTGATGGACTGTCTCTATGCTGTAGTGTGTTATTACAATGGGATGGATGGGCTGATGGACTGTCTATATGCTGTAGTCTGTTAATACAATGGTATGGACAGATGGGCTGATGGACTGTCTCTGTGCAGTAGTGTGTTATTACAATGGGATGGATGAATGGGCTGATGGACTGTCCATGCTGTAGTGTGTTATTACAATGGGATGGATGATGGGCTGATCGATTGTCTCTATGCTGTAGTGTGTTATTACACTGGGATGGATGATGGGCCGATGGACTGGCTCAATGCTGGAGTGTGTTATTACAATGGGATGGACAGATGGGCTGATGGACTGGCTATATGCTGCAGTGTGTTTGTACAATGGGATGGATCATGGACTGATGGACGGTCTCTATGCTCTAGTGTGTAATTACAATGGGATGGACAGATGGGCTGACGGACTGTCCCTATACTGTAGTGTGTTATTACAATGGGATGGAAAGAAGGGTTGAGGGACTGTCTCTATGCTGTAGTGTGTTATTACAATGGGTGGATGATGGGTTGATTGACTGACTCTATGCTGTAGTGTGTTATTACAATGGGATGGACAGATGGGCTGATAGACTGTCTCTATGCTGTAGTGTGTTATTACAATGGGGTGGATGATGGGCTGACGGACTGTCTCTAGGCTGTAGTTTGTTATTACAATGGGATGGATTGGCTGATGGACTGTCTGTATGCTGTAGTGTGTGATTAGAATGGGATGGATGATGGGCTGATGGAGTGTCTCTATGCTGTAGTGTGTTATTACAATGGGATGGATGATGGGCTGATGGACTGTCTCCTTGCTGTAGTGTGTTATTACAATGGGACGGATCGGCTGATGGACTGTCTCTATGCTGTAGTGTGTTATTAGAATGGGATGCACAGATGGGCTAATAGACTGTCTCTATGCTGTAGTGTGTTATTACAATGGGTTTGATGATGGGCCGATAGATTGTCTCTATGCTGTAGTGTGTTATTACAATGGGATGGATGATGGGCTGATGGACTGTCTCCATGCTGTAGTGTGTTATTACAATGGGACGGATCGGCTGATGGACTGTCTCTATGGTGTAGTGTGTTATTACAATGGGATGGACAGTTGGGCTGATGGACTGTCTCTGTGTTGTAGTGCGTTATTACAATGGGATGGATGGATGGGCTGATGGACTGTCTATGCTGTAGTATGTTATTTCAATGGGATGGATGATGCGCTGATGGACTGTCTCTATGCTGTAGTGTGTTATTACAATGGGATGGATGATGGGCTGATGGACTGTCTCTATGCTGGAGTGTGTTATTACAATGGGATGGATGATGGGCTGATAGACTGTCTGTATGCTGTAGTGTGTTATTACAAAGGGATGGATGATGGGCTGATGGACTGTCTCTATGCTGTAGTGTGTTATTACAATGGGATGGACAGATTGGCTGACGGACTGTCCCTATACTGTAGTGTGTTATTACAATGAGATGGACAGATGGGTTGATGGACTGTCTCTATGCTGTAGTGTGTTATTAGAATGGGGTGGATGATGGGTTCATGGACTGACTCTATGCTGTAGTGTGTTATTACAATGGGATGGATGATGGGCTGATGGACTGTCTCTATGCTGTAGTGTGTTATTACAATGGGACGGATGGGCTGATGGACTGTCTCTATGCTGTAGTGTGTTATTACAATGGGATGGATGGGCTGATGGACTGTCTCTATGCTGTAGTGTGTTATTACAATGGGATGGATGGGCTGATGGACTGTCTATATGCTGTAGTCTGTTAATACAATGGGATGGACAGATGGGCTGATGGACTGTCTCTATGCCGTAGTGTGTTATTACAATGGGGTGGATGATGGGTTGATGGACTGCCTCTATGCTGTAGCGTGTTATTACAATGTGATGGATGATGGGCGGATGGACTGTCTCTATGCTGTAGTGTGTTATTACAATGGGATGGATGGGCTGATGGACTGTCTCTATGCTGTAGTGTGTTATTACAATGGGATGGATGGGCTGATGGACTGTCTATATGCTGTAGTCTGTTAATACAATGGTATGGACAGATGGGCTGATGGACTGTCTCTGTGCAGTAGTGTGTTATTACAATGGGATGGATGAATGGGCTGATGGACTGTCCATGCTGTAGTGTGTTATTACAATGGGATGGATGATGGGCTGATCGATTGTCTCTATGCTGTAGTGTGTTATTACACTGGGATGGATGATGGGCCGATGGACTGGCTCAATGCTGCAGTGTGTTATTACAATGGGATGGACAGATGGGCTGATGGACTGGCTATATGCTGCAGTGTGTTTGTACAATGGGATGGATCATGGACTGATGGACGGTCTCTATGCTCTGGTGTGTAATTACAATGGGATGGACAGATGGGCTGACGGACTGTCCCTATACTGTAGTGTGTTATTACAATGGGATGGAAAGAAGGGTTGAGGGACTGTCTCTATGCTGTAGTGTGTTATTACAATGGGTGGATGATGGGTTGATTGACTGACTCTATGCTGTAGTGTGTTATTACAATGGGATGGACAGATGGGCTGATAGACTGTCTCTATGCTGTAGTGTGTTATTACAATGGGGTGGATGATGGGCTGACGGACTGTCTCTAGGCTGTAGTTTGTTATTACAATGGGATGGATTGGCTGATGGACTGTCTGTATGCTGTAGTGTGTGATTAGAATGGGATGGATGATGGGCTGATGGAGTGTCTCTATGCTGTAGTGTGTTATTACAATGGGATGGATGATGGGCTGATGGACTGTCTCCATGCTGTAGTGTGTTATTACAATGGGACGGATCGGCTGATGGACTGTCTCTATGCTGTAGTGTGTTATTAGAATGGGATGCACAGATGGGCTAATAGACTGTCTCTATGCTGTAGTGTGTTATTACAATGGGTTTGATGATGGGCCGATAGATTGTCTCTATGCTGTAGTGTGTTATTACAATGGGATGGATGATGGGCTGATGGACTGTCTCCATGCTGTAGTGTGTTATTACAATGGGACGGATCGGCTGATGGACTGTCTCTATGGTGTAGTGTGTTATTACAATGGGATGGACAGTTGGGCTGATGGACTGTCTCTGTGTTGTAGTGCGTTATTACAATGGGATGGATGGATGGGCTGATGGACTGTCTATGCTGTAGTATGTTATTTCAATGGGATGGATGATGCGCTGATGGACTGTCTCTATGCTGTAGTGTGTTATTACAATGGGATGGATGATGGGCTGATGGACTGTCTCTATGCTGGAGTGTGTTATTACAATGGGATGGACAGTTGGGCTGATGGACTGTCTCTGTGTTGTAGTGCGTTATTACAATGGGATGGATGGATGGGCTGATGGACTGTCTATGCTGTAGTATGTTATTTCAATGGGATGGATGATGCGCTGATGGACTGTCTCTATGCTGTAGTGTGTTATTACAATGGGATGGATGATGGGCTGATGGACTGTCTCTATGCTGGAGTGTGTTATTACAATGGGATGGATGATGGGCTGATAGACTGTCTGTATGCTGTAGTGTGTTATTACAAAGGGATGGATGATGGGCTGATGGACTGTCTCTATGCTGTAGTGTGTTATTACAATGGGATGGACAGATTGGCTGACGGACTGTCCCTATACTGTAGTGTGTTATTACAATGAGATGGACAGATGGGTTGATGGACTGTCTCTATGCTGTAGTGTGTTATTAGAATGGGGTGGATGATGGGTTCATGGACTGACTCTATGCTGTAGTGTGTTATTACAATGGGATGGATGATGGGCTGATGGACTGTCTCTATGCTGTAGTGTGTTATTACAATGGGACGGATGGGCTGATGGACTGTCTCTATGCTGTAGTGTGTTATTACAATGGGATGGATGGGCTGATGGACTGTCTATATGCTGTAGTCTGTTAGTACAATGGGATGGACAGATGGGCTGATGGACTGTCTCTATGCCGTAGTGTGTTATTACAATGGGGTGGATGATGGGTTGATGGACTGCCTCTATGCTGTAGCGTGTTATTACAATGGGATGGATGATGGGCGGATGGACTGTCTCTATGCTGTAGTGTGTTATTACAATGGGATGGACAGATGGGCTGATGGACTGGCTATATGCTGCAGTGTGTTTGTACAATGGGATGGATGATGGGCTGATAGACTGTCTCTATTCCTTAGTGTGTTATTACAATGGGATGGACGGATGGGCTGATGGACTGTCTATGCTGTAGTGTGTTATTACACTGGGATGGATGATGGGCTGATGGACTGTCTCTATGCTGTAGTGTGTTATTACAATGGGATGGATGATGGGCTGATGGACTGTCTCTATGCTGTAGTGTGTTATTACAATGGGATGGACAGATTGGCTGACGGACTGTCCCTATACTGTAGTGTGTTATTACAATGGGATGGACAGATGGGTTGATGGACTGTCTCTATGCTGTAGTGTGTTATTACAATGGGGTGGATGATGGGTTCATGGACTGACTCTATGCTGTAGTGTGTTATTACAATGGGATGGATGATGGGCTGATGGACTGTCTCTATGCTGTAGTGTGTTATTACAATGGGACGGATGGGCTGATGGACTGTCTCTATGCTGTAGTGTGTTATTACAATGGGATGGATGGGCTGATGGACTGTCTATATGCTGTAGTCTGTTAATACAATGGGATGGACAGATGGGCTGATGGACTGTCTCTATGCCGTAGTGTGTTATTACAATGGGGTGGATGATGGGTTGATGGACTGCCTCTATGCTGTAGCGTGTTATTACAATGGGATGGATGATGGGCGGATGGACTGTCTCTATGCTGTAGTGTGTTATTACAATGGGATGGAAGGGCTGATGGACTGTCTATATGCTGTAGTCTGTTAATACAATGTTATGGACAGATGGGCTGATGGACTGTCTCTGTGCAGTAGTGTGTTATTACAATGGGATGGATGAATGGGCTGATGGACTGTCCATGCTGTAGTGTGTTATTACAATGGGATGGATGATGGGCTGATCGATTGTCTCTATGCTGTAGTGTGTTATTACACTGGGATGGATGATGGGCCGATGGACTGGCTCAATGCTGGAGAGTGTTATTACAATGGGATGGACAGATGGGCTGATGGACTGGCTATATGCTGCAGTGTGTTTGTACAATGGGATGGATGATGGGCTGATAGACTGTCTCTATTCCTTAATGTGTTATTACAATGGGATGGACTGATGGGCTGATGGACTGTCTATATGCTGTAGTGTGTTATTACAATGGGATGGACTGATGGGCTGACGGACTGTCCCTATACTGTAGTGTGTTATTACAATGGGATGGACAGATGGGTTGATGGACTGTCTCTATGCTGTAGTGTGTTATTACAAAGGGGTGGATGATGGGTTCATGGAATGACTCTATGCTGTATTGTGTTATTACAACGGGATGGACGGATGGGCTGATAGACAGTCTCTATGCTGTAGTGTGTTATTAGAATGGGATGGATGATGGGCTGATGGACTGTCTCTATGCTGTAGTGTGTTATTACAATGGGACGGATGGGCTGATGGACTGTCTCTATGCTGTAGTGTGTTATTACAATGGGATGGACAGATGGGCTGATGGACTGTCTCTGTGCTGTAGTGTGTTATTACAATGGGATGGACGAATGGGCTGATGGACTTTCTATGCTGTGGTGTGTTATTACAATGGGATGGATGATGGGCCGATGGATTGTCTCTATGCTGTAGTGTGTTATTACACTGGGATGGATGATGCGCCGATGGACTGGCTCTAACCTGTGGTGTGTTATTATAATGGGATGGATGATGGGCTGATGGACTGTCTCTATGCTGTAGTGTGTTATTACAATGGGATGGATGGGCTGATAGACTGTATCTATGCAGTAGTGTGATATTACAATGGGAAGCATGATGGGCTGATGGACTGTCTATATGCTGTAGTGTGTTAATACAAAGGGATGGACAGATGGGCTGACGGACTGTCCCTATACTGTAGTGTGTTATTACAATGGGATGGATGGGCTGATGGACTCTCTCTATGCTGTAGTGGATTATTACAATGGGATGCACAGATGGGCTGATAGAGTGTCTCTATGCTGTAGTGTGTTATTACAATGGGATGGACAGTTGGGCTGATGGACTGTCTCTGCGCTGTAGTGCGTTATTACAATGGGATGGATGGATGGGCTGATGGACTGTCTATGCTGTATTATTTTATTACAATGGGATGGATGATGGGCTGATGTACTGTCTCTATGCTGTAGTGTTATTACAATGGGATGGATGATGGGCTGGTAGACTGTCTGTATGCTGTAGTGCGTTATTACAAAGGGATGGATGATGGGCTGATGTACTGTCTCTATGCTGTAGTGTGTTATTACAAAGGGATGGATGATGGGCTGATGGACTGTCTCTATGCTGTAGTGTGTTATTACAATGGGATGGACAGATGGGTAGATGGACTGTCTCTATGCTGCAGTGTGTTATTACAATGGGATGGATGGGCTGATAGACTGTCTCTATGCAGTAGTGGGTTATTACAACTGGATGGACAGAGGGGCTGATGGACTGTCTCTGCTGTAGTGTGTTATTACAATGGGATGGATGATGGGCTGATGCACGGTCTCTATGCTGTAGTCTGTTAGTATAATGGGATGGATGATGGGCTGATGGTCTGTCTCTATGCTGGAGTGTGTTATTACAATGAAAGGGATGATGGGCTGATGGACTGTCTCTATGCTGCAGTGTGTTATTACAATGGGATGGATGATGGGCTGATGGACTGTCTCTATGCTGGAGTGTGTTATTACAATGGGATGGATGATGGGCTGATAGACTGCCTGTATGCTGTAGTGTGTTATTACAAAGGGATGGATGATGGGCTGATGGACTGTCTCTATGCTGTAGTGTGTTATTACAATGGGATGGACAGATTGGCTGACGGACTGTCCCTATACTGTAGTGTGTTATTACAATGGGATGGACAGATGGGTTGATGGACTGTCTCTATGCTGTAGTGTGTTGTTACAATGGGGTGGATGATGGGTTCATGGACTGACTCTATGCTGTAGTGTGTTTTTACAATGGGATGGATGATGGGCTGATGGACTGTCTCTATGCTGTAGTGTGTTATTACAATGGGACGGATGGGCTGATGGACTGTCTCTATGCTGTAGTGTGTTATTACAATGGGATGGATGGGCTGATGGACTGTCTATATGCTGTAGTCTGTTAATACAATGGGATGGACAGATGGGCTGATGGACTGTCTCTATGCCGTAGTGTGTTATTACAATGGGGTGGATGATGGGTTGCTGGACTGACTCTATGCTGTATTGTGTTATTACAATGGGATGGATGATGGGCGGATGGACTGTCTCTATGCTGTAGTGTGATATTACAATGGTATGGAAAGATGGGCTGATGGACTGTCTCTGTGCAGTAGTGTGTTATTACAATGGGATGGATGAATGGGCTGATGGACTGTCTCTATGCTGTAGTGTGTTATTATAATGGGATGGATGATGGGCTGATCGATTGACTCTATGCTGTAGTGTGTTATTACACTGGGATGGATGATGGACCGATGGACTGGCTCTATGCTGTAGTGTGTTATTATAATGGGATGGATGATGGGCAGATGGACTGTCTCTATGCTGGAGTGTGTTATTACAATGGGATGGACAGATGGGCTGATGGACTGGCTATATGCTGCAGTGTGTTTGTACAATGGGATGGATGATGGGCTGATAGACTGTCTCTATTCCTTAGTGTGTTATTACAATGGGATGGACGGATGGGCTGATGGACTGTCTATGTTGTAGTGTGTTATTACAATGGGATGGATGATGGGCTGATAGACTGTCTCTATGCTGTAGTGTGTTATTACAATGGGATGGATGATGGGCTGATGGACTGGCTCTATGCTGTAGTGTGTTATTACAATGGGATGGATGATGGGCTGATGGACTGTCTATATGCTGTAGTGTGTTATTACAATGGGATGGACAGATGGGCTGACGTACTGTCCCTATACTGTAGTGTGTTATTACAATGGGATGGACAGATGGGTTGATGGACTGTCTCTATGCTGTAGTGTGTTATTACAAAGGGGTGGATGATGGGTTCATGGAATGACTCTCTGCTGTATTGTGTTATTACAATGGGATGGACGGATGGGCTGATAGACAGTCTCTATGCTGTAGTGTGTTATTACAATGGGATGGATGATGTGCTGATGGACTGTCTCTATGCTGTAGTGTGTTATTACAATGGGACGGATGGGCTGATGGACTGTCTCTATGCTGTAGTGTGTTATTACAATGGGATGGACAGATGGGCTGATGGACTGTCTCTGTGCTGTAGTGTGTTATTACAATGGGATGGATGAATGGGCTGATGGACTTTCTATGCTGTGGTGTGTTATTACAATGGGATGGATGATGGGCCGATGGATTGTCTCTATGCTGTAGTGTGTTATTACACTGGGATGGATGATGTGCCGATGGACTGGCTCTAACCTGTGGTGTGTTATTATAATGGGATGGATGATGGGCTGATGGACTGTCTCTATGCTGTAGTGTGTTATTACAATGGGATGGATGGGCTGATAGACTGTATCTATGCAGTAGTGTGATATTACAATGGGAAGCATGATGGGCTGATGGACCGTCTATATGCTGTAGTGTGTTAATACAAAGGGATGGACAGATGGGCTGACGGACTGTCCCTATACTGTAGTGTGTTATTACAATGGGATGGATGGGCTGATGGACTCTCTCTATGCTGTAGAGTGTTATTACAATGGGATGGACAGTTGGGCTGATGGACTGTCGCTGCGTTGTAGTGCGTTATTACAATGGGATGGATGGATGGGCTGATGGACTGTCTATGCTGTATTATTTTATTACAATGGGATGGATGATGGGCTGATGTACTGTCTCTATGCTGTAGTGTTATTACAATGGGATGGATGATGGGCTGATAGACTGTCTGTATGCTGTAGTGTGTTATTATAAAGGGATGGATGATGGGCTGATGGACTGTCTCTATGCTGTAGTGTGTTATTACAATGGGATGGACAGATGGGCAGATGGACTGTCTCTATGCTGCAGTGTGTTATTACAATCGGATGGATGGGCTGATAGACCGTCTCTATGCAGTAGTGGGTTATTACAACTGGATGGACAGAGGGGCTGATGGACTGTCTCTGCTGTAGTGTGTTATTATAATGGGATTTATGGAAGGGTTGATGGACTGTCTATGTTGTAGTGTGTTATTACAATGGGATGGATGATGTGCTGATGCACGGTCTCTATGCTGTAGTCTGTTAGTACAATGGGATGGATGATGGGCTGATGGTCTGTCTCTATGCGGTAGTGTGTTACTACAATAGGATGGATCATGGGCTGATGGAATGTCTCTATGCTGTATTGTGTTATTACAATGAAAGGGATGATGCGCTGATGGACTGTCTCAATGCTGTAGTGTGTTATTACAATGGGATGGATGATGGGCTGATGGAATGTCTCTATGCTGTAGTGTGTTATTACAATGGGATGGATGATGGGCTGATGGACTGTCTCTATGCTGTAGTGTGTTATTACAATGGGATTGATGATGGGCTGATAGACTGTTTCTATGCTGTAGTGTGCTATTAAAATGGGATGGACAGATGGGCTGATGGACTGTCTCTGTGCTGTAGTGTGTTATTACAATGGGATGGCTGGATGGGCTGATGGACTGTCTATGCTGTAGTATGATATTACAATGGGATGGATGATGGACTGATGTACGGTCTCTATGCTCTAGTGTGTAATTACAATGGGATGGACAGATGGGCTGACGGACTGTCCCTATACTGTAGTGTGTTATTACAATGGGATGGAAAGATGGGTTGAGGGACTGTCTCTATGCTGTAGTGTGTTATTACAATGGGTGGATGATGGGTTGATTGACTGACTCTATGCTGTAGTGTGTTATTACAATGGGATGGACGGATGGGCTGATAGACTGTCTCTATGCTGTAGTGTGTAATTACAATGGGGTGGATGATGGGCTGATGGACTGTCTCTATACTGTAGTGTGTTATTACAATGGGATGGATGATGAGCTGATGGACTGTCTCTATGCTGTAGTGTGTTATAACAAAGGGATGGACGGATGGGCTGATGGACTGTATGCTGTAGTGTGTTATTACAATGGGATGGATGATGGGCTGATGGACTGGCTCTATGCTGTAGTGTGTTATTACAATGGGATGGATGATGGGCTGATGGACTGTCTATATGCTGTAGTGTGTTATTACAATGGGATGGACAGATGGGTTGATGGACTGTCTCTATGCTGTAGTGTGTTATTACAAAGGGGTGGATGATGGGTTCATGGAATGACTCTCTGCTGTATTGTGTTATTACAATGGGATGGACGGATGGGCTGATAGACAGTCTCTATGCTGTAGTGTGTTATTAGAATGGGATGGATGATGTGCTGATGGACTGTCTCTATGCTGTAGTGTGTTATTACAATGGGACGGATGGGCTGATGGACTGTCTCTATGCTGTAGTGTGTTATTACAATGGGATGGACAGATGGGCTGATGGACTGTCTCTGTGCTGTAGTGTGTTATTACAATGGGATGGATGAATGGGCTGATGGACTTTCTATGCTGTGGTGTGTTATTACAATGGGATGGATGATGGGCCGATGGATTGTCTCTATGCTGTAGTGTGTTATTACACTGGGATGGATGATGTGCCGATGGACTGGCTCTAACCTGTGGTGTGTTATTATAATGGGATGGATGATGGGCTGATGGACTGTCTCTATGCTGTAGTGTGTTATTACAATGGGATGGATGGGCTGATAGACTGTATCTATGCAGTAGTGTGATATTACAATGGGAAGCATGATGGGCTGATGGACCGTCTATATGCTGTAGTGTGTTAATACAAAGGGATGGACAGATGGGCTGACGGACTGTCCCTATACTGTAGTGTGTTATTACAATGGGATGGATGGGCTGATGGACTCTCTCTATGCTGTAGAGTGTTATTACAATGGGATGGACAGTTGGGCTGATGGACTGTCGCTGCGTTGTAGTGCGTTATTACAATGGGATGGATGGATGGGCTGATGGACTGTCTATGCTGTATTATTTTATTACAATGGGATGGATGATGGGCTGATGTACTGTCTCTATGCTGTAGTGTTATTACAATGGGATGGATGATGGGCTGATAGACTGTCTGTATGCTGTAGTGTGTTATTATAAAGGGATGGATGATGGGCTGATGGACTGTCTCTATGCTGTAGTGTGTTATTACAATGGGATGGACAGATGGGCAGATGGACTGTCTCTATGCTGCAGTGTGTTATTACAATCGGATGGATGGGCTGATAGACCGTCTCTATGCAGTAGTGGGTTATTACAACTGGATGGACAGAGGGGCTGATGGACTGTCTCTGCTGTAGTGTGTTATTATAATGGGATTTATGGAAGGGTTGATGGACTGTCTATGTTGTAGTGTGTTATTACAATGGGATGGATGATGTGCTGATGCACGGTCTCTATGCTGTAGTCTGTTAGTACAATGGGATGGATGATGGGCTGATGGTCTGTCTCTATGCGGTAGTGTGTTACTACAATAGGATGGATCATGGGCTGATGGAATGTCTCTATGCTGTATTGTGTTATTACAATGAAAGGGATGATGCGCTGATGGACTGTCTCAATGCTGTAGTGTGTTATTACAATGGGATGGATGATGGGCTGATGGAATGTCTCTATGCTGTAGTGTGTTATTACAATGGGATGGATGATGGGCTGATGGACTGTCTCTATGCTGTAGTGTGTTATTACAATGGGATTGATGATGGGCTGATAGACTGTTTCTATGCTGTAGTGTGCTATTAAAATGGGATGGACAGATGGGCTGATGGACTGTCTCTGTGCTGTAGTGTGTTATTACAATGGGATGGCTGGATGGGCTGATGGACTGTCTATGCTGTAGTATGATATTACAATGGGATGGATGATGGACTGATGTACGGTCTCTATGCTCTAGTGTGTAATTACAATGGGATGGACAGATGGGCTGACGGACTGTCCCTATACTGTAGTGTGTTATTACAATGGGATGGAAAGATGGGTTGAGGGACTGTCTCTATGCTGTAGTGTGTTATTACAATGGGTGGATGATGGGTTGATTGACTGACTCTATGCTGTAGTGTGTTATTACAATGGGATGGACGGATGGGCTGATAGACTGTCTCTATGCTGTAGTGTGTAATTACAATGGGGTGGATGATGGGCTGATGGACTGTCTCTATACTGTAGTGTGTTATTACAATGGGATGGATGATGGGCTGATGGACTGTCTCCATGCTGTAGTGTGTTATTACAATGGGACGGATCGGCTGATGGACTGTCTCTATGCTGTAGAGTGTTATTACAATGGGATGCAGAGATGGGCTGATAGACTGTCTCTATGCTGTAGTGTGTTATTACAATGTGTTTGATGATAGGCCGATAGATTGTCTCTATGCTGTAGTGTGTTATTACAATGGGATGGAAAGATGGGTTGAGGGACTGTCTCTATGCTGTAGTGTGTTATTACAATGGGTGGATGATGGGTTGATTGACTGACTCTATGCTGTAGTGTGTTATTACAATGGGATGGACGGATGGGCTGATAGACTGTCTCTATGCTGTAGTGTGTAATTACAATGGGGTGGATGATGGGCTGATGGACTGTCTCTATGCTGTAGTGTGTTATTACAATGGGATGGATTGGCTGATGGACTAACTGTATGCTGTAGTGTGTGATTACAATGGGATGGATGATGGGCTGATGGAGTGTCTCTATACTGTAGTGTGTTATTACAATGGGATGGATGATGGGCTGATGGACTGTCTCCATGCGGTAGTGTGTTATTACAATGGGACGGATCGGCTGATGGACTGTCTCTATGCTGTAGAGTGTTATTACAATGGGATGCAGAGATGGGCTGATAGACTGTCTCTATGCTGTAGTGTGTTATTACAATGTGTTTGATGATAGGCCGATAGATGGTCTCTATGCTGGAGTGTGTTATTACAATGGGATGGATGATGGGCTGATAGACTGTCTGTATGCTGTAGTGTGTTATTACAAAGGGATGGATGATGGGCAGATGGACTGTCTCTATGCTGTAGTCTGTTATTACAATGGGATGGACAGATTGGCGGACGGACTGTCCCTATACTGTAGTGTGTTATTACAATGGGATGGACAGATGGGCTGACGGACTGTCCCTATACTGTAGTGTGTTATTACAATGGGATGGAAAGATGGGTTGAGGGACTGTCTCTATGCTGTAGTGTGTTATTACAATGGGTGGATGATGGGTTGATTGACTGACTCTATGCTGTAGTGTGTTATTACAATGGGATGGACGGATGGGCTGATAGACTGTCTCTATGCTGTAGTGTGTAATTACAATGGGGTGGATGATGGGCTGATGGACTGTCTCTATACTGTAGTGTGTTATTACAATGGGACGGATCGGCTGATGGACTGTCTCTATGCTGTAGAGTGTTATTACAATGGGATGCAGAGATGGGCTGATAGACTGTCTCTATGCTGTAGTGTGTTATTACAATGTGTTTGATGATAGGCCGATAGATTGTCTCTATGCTGTAGTGTGTTATTACAATGGGATGGAAAGATGGGTTGAGGGACTGTCTCTATGCTGTAGTGTGTTATTACAATGGGTGGATGATGGGTTGATTGACTGACTCTATGCTGTAGTGTGTTATTACAATGGGATGGACGGATGGGCTGATAGACTGTCTCTATGCTGTAGTGTGTAATTACAATGGGGTGGATGATGGGCTGATGGACTGTCTCTATGCTGTAGTGTGTTATTACAATGGGATGGATTGGCTGATGGACTGTCTGTATGCTGTAGTGTGTGATTACAATGGGATGGATGATGGGCTGATGGAGTGTCTCTATACTGTAGTGTGTTATTACAATGGGATGGATGATGGGCTGATGGACTGTCTCCATGCGGTAGTGTGTTATTACAATGGGACGGATCGGCTGATGGACTGTCTCTATGCTGTAGAGTGTTATTACAATGGGATGCAGAGATGGGCTGATAGACTGTCTCTATGCTGTAGTGTGTTATTACAATGTGTTTGATGATAGGCCGATAGATGGTCTCTATGCTGTAGTGTGTTATTACAATGGGATGGACAGATGGGCTGACGGACTGTCCCTATACTGTAGTGTGTTATTACAATGGGATGGAAAGATGGGTTGAGGGACTGTCTCTATGCTGTAGTGTGTAATTACAATGGGGTGGATGATGGGCTGATGGACTGTCTCTATACTGTAGTGTGTTATTACAATGGGATGGATGATGGGCTGATGGACTGTCTCCATGCTGTAGTGTGTTATTACAATGGGACGGATCGGCTGATGGACTGTCTCTATGCTGTAGTGTGTTATTACAATGTGTTTGATGATAGGCCGATAGATTGTCTCTATGCTGTAGTGTGTTATTACAATGGGATGGAAAGATGGGTTGAGGGACTGTCTCTATGCTGTAGTGTGTTATTACAATGGGTGGATGATGGGTTGATTGACTGACTCTATGCTGTAGTGTGTTATTACAATGGGATGGACGGATGGGCTGATAGACTGTCTCTATGCTGTAGTGTGTAATTACAATGGGGTGGATGATGGGCTGATGGACTGTCTCTATGCTGTAGTGTGTTATTACAATGGGATGGATTGGCTGATGGACTGTCTGTATGCTGTAGTGTGTGATTACAATGGGATGGATGATGGGCTGATGGAGTGTCTCTATACTGTAGTGTGTTATTACAATGGGATGGATGATGGGCTGATGGACTGTCTCCATGCGGTAGTGTGTTATTACAATGGGACGGATCGGCTGATGGACTGTCTCTATGCTGTAGAGTGTTATTACAATGGGATGCAGAGATGGGCTGATAGACTGTCTCTATGCTGTAGTGTGTTATTACAATGTGTTTGATGATAGGCCGATAGATGGTCTCTATGCGGGAGTGTGTTATTACAATGGGATGGATGATGGGCTGATAGACTGTCTGTATGCTGTAGTGTGTTATTACAAAGGGATGGATGATGGGCAGATGGACTGTCTCTATGCTGTAGTCTGTTATTACAATGGGATGGACAGATTGGCGGACGGACTGTCCCTATACTGTAGTGTGTTATTACAATGGGATGGACAGATGGGCTGACGGACTGTCCCTATACTGTAGTGTGTTATTACAATGGGATGGAAAGATGGGTTGAGGGACTGTCTCTATGCTGTAGTGTGTTATTACAATGGGTGGATGATGGGTTGATTGACTGACTCTATGCTGTAGTGTGTTATTACAATGGGATGGACGGATGGGCTGATAGACTGTCTCTATGCTGTAGTGTGTAATTACAATGGGGTGGATGATGGGCTGATGGACTGTCTCTATACTGTAGTGTGTTATTACAATGGGATGGATGATGGGCTGATGGACTGTCTCCATGCTGTAGTGTGTTATTACAATGGGACGGATCGGCTGATGGACTGTCTCTATGCTGTAGAGTGTTATTACAATGGGATGCAGAGATGGGCTGATAGACTGTCTCTATGCTGTAGTGTGTTATTACAATGTGTTTGATGATAGGCCGATAGATTGTCTCTATGCTGTAGTGTGTTATTACAATGGGATGGAAAGATGGGTTGAGGGACTGTCTCTATGCTGTAGTGTGTTATTACAATGGGTGGATGATGGGTTGATTGACTGACTCTATGCTGTAGTGTGTTATTACAATGGGATGGACGGATGGGCTGATAGACTGTCTCTATGCTGTAGTGTGTAATTACAATGGGGTGGATGATGGGCTGATGGACTGTCTCTATGCTGTAGTGTGTTATTACAATGGGATGGATTGGCTGATGGACTGTCTCCATGCGGTAGTGTGTTATTACAATGGGACGGATCGGCTGATGGACTGTCTCTATGCTGTAGAGTGTTATTACAATGGGATGCAGAGATGGGCTGATAGACTGTCTCTATGCTGTAGTGTGTTATTACAATGTGTTTGATGATAGGCCGATAGATGGTCTCTATGCTGTAGTGTGTTATTACAATGGGATGGACAGATGGGCTGATAGACTGTCTCTATGATGTAGTGTGTAATTACAATGGGGTGGATGATGGGCTGATGGACTATCTCTATACTGTAGTGTGTTATTACAATGGGATGGATGATGGGCTGATGGACTGTCTCCATGCTGTAGTGTGTTATTACAATGGGACGGATCGGCTGATGGACTGTCTCTATGCTGTAGAGTGTTATTACAATGGGATGCAGAGATGGGCTGATAGACTGTCTCTATGCTGTAGTGTGTTATTACAATGTGTTTGATGATAGGCCGATAGATTGTCTCTATGCTGTAGTGTGTTATTACAATGGGATGGAAAGATGGGTTGAGGGACTGTCTCTATGCTGTAGTGTGTTATTACAATGGGTGGATGATGGGTTGATTGACTGACTCTATGCTGTAGTGTGTTATTACAATGGGATGGACGGATGGGCTGATAGACTGTCTCTATGCTGTAGTGTGTAATTACAATGGGGTGGATGATGGGCTGATGGACTGTCTCTATGCTGTAGTGTGTTATTACAATGGGATGGATTGGCTGATGGACTGTCTGTATGCTGTAGTGTGTGATTACAATGGGATGGATGATGGGCTGATGGAGTGTCTCTATACTGTAGTGTGTTATTACAATGGGATGGATGATGGGCTGATGGACTGTCTCCATGCGGTAGTGTGTTATTACAATGGGACGGATCGGCTGATGGACTGTCTCTATGCTGTAGAGTGTTATTACAATGGGATGCAGAGATGGGCTGATAGACTGTCTCAATGCTGTAGTGTGTTATTACAATGTGTTTGATGATAGGCCGATAGATGGTCTCTATGCTGGAGTGTGTTATTACAATGGGATGGATGATGGGCTGATAGACTGTCTGTATGCTGTAGTGTGTTATTACAAAGGGATGGATGATGGGCAGATGGACTGTCTCTATGCTGTAGTCTGTTATTACAATGGGATGGACAGATTGGCGGACGGACTGTCCCTATACTGTAGTGTGTTATTACAATGGGATGGACAGATGGGTTGATGGACTGTCTCTATGCTGTAGTGTGTTATTACAATGGGGTGGATGATGGGTTCATGGACTGACTCTATGCTGTAGTGTGTTATTACAATGGGGTGGATGATGGGCTGATGGACTGTCTCTATGCTGTAGTGTGTTATTACAATGGGACGGATGGGCTGATGGACTGTCTCTATGCTGTAGTGTGTTATTACAATGGGATGCACAGATGGGCTGATAGACTGTCTCTATGCTGTAATGTGTTATTACAATGGGATGGATGAATGGGCTGATGGACTGTCTATGCTGTGGTGCGTTATTAAAATGGGATGGATGATGGGCCGATGGATTGTCTCTATGCTGTAGTGTGTTATTACACTGGGATGGATGATGGGCCGATGGACTGGCTCTAACCTGTAGTGTGTTATAATAATGGGATGGATGATGGGCTGATGGACTGTCTCTATGCCAGAGTGTGTTATTACAATGGGATGGATGGGCTGATGGACTCTCTCTATGCTGTAGTGTATTATTACAATGGGATGCACAGATGGGCTGATAGACTGTCTCTATGCGGTAGTGTGTTATGACAATGTGATGGACAGTTGGGCGGATGGACTGTCTCTGTGCTGTAGTGCGTTATTACAATGGGATGGATGGATGGGCTGATGGACTGTCTATGCTGTAGTATGTTATTACAATGGGATGGATGATGGGCGGATGGACTGTCTCTATGCTGTAGTGTGTTATTACAATGGGATGGATGATGGGCTGATGCACGGTATCTATGCTGTAGTGTGTTATTACAATGAGATGGATGATGGGCCGATGGATTGTCTCTATGCTGTAGTGTGTTATTGCACTGGGATGGATGATGGGCCGATGGACTGGCTGTAACCTGTAGTGTGTTATTATAATGGGATGGATGATGGGCTGATGGACTGTCTCTATGCTGGAGTGTGTTATTACAATGGGATGGATGGATGGGCTGATGGACTGTCTATGCTGTAGTATGTTATTACAATGGGATGGATGATGGGCGGATGGACTGTCTCTATGCAGTAGTGTATTATTATAATGGGATGCACAGATGGGCGGATAGACTGTCTCAATGCTGTAGTGTGTCATTACAATGGGATGAACAGTTGGGCTGATGGACTGTCTCTGTGCTGTAGTGCATTATTACAATGGGATGGATGGATGGGCTGATGGACTGTCTGGGCTGTAGTATGTTATTACAATGGGATGGATGATGGGCTGGTGGACTGTCTCTATGCTGTAGTGTGTTATTACAATGGGATGGATGATGGGCTGTTGGACTGTCTCTATGCTGTAGTGTGTTATTACAAAGGGAAGGAGATGGGCTTTTGGACTGTCTCTATGCTGTAGTGTGTTATTACAATGGAATGGACAGATTGGCTGACGGACTGTCCCTATACTGTAGTGTGTTATTACAATGGGGTGGATGATGGGTTCATGGACTGACTCTATGCTGTAGTGTGTTATTACAATGGGATGGATGATGGGCTGATGGACTGTCTCTATGCTGTAGTGTCTTATTACAATGGGACGGATGGGTTGACAGACTGTCTCTATGCTGTAGTGTATTATTAAAATGGGATGCACAGATGGGCGGATAGACAGTCTCTATGCTGTAGTGTGTTATTACAATGAGATGGACAGTTGGGCTGATGGACTGTCTCTGTGCTGTAGTGTATTATTACAATGGGATGCACAGATGGGCTGATAGACTGTCTCTATGCTGTAGAATGTTATTACAATGGGATGGATGATGGGTTCATGGACTCACTCTATGCTGTAGTGTGTTATTACACTGGGATGGATGATGGGCCGATGGACTGTCTCTATGCTGTAGTGTATTATTACAATGGGATGCACAGATGGGCTGATAGACTGTCTCTATGCTGTAGTGTGTTATTACAAAGGGATGGACAGTTGGGCTGATGGACTGTCTCTGTGCTGTAGTATGTTATTCCAATGGGATGGATGATGGGCTGATGGACTGTCTCTATGCTGTAGTGTGTTATTACAATGGGATGGATGATGGCCTGATGGACTGTCTCTATGCTGGTGTGTGTTATTACAATGGGATGGATGATGGGCTGATAGACTGTCTGTATGCTGTAGTGTGTTATTACAAAGGGATGGATGATGGGCTGATGGACTGTCTCTATGCTGTACTCTGTTATTACAATGGGATGGACAGATTGGCTGACGGACTGTCCCTATACTGTAGTGTGTTATTACAATGGGATGGACAGATGGGTTGATGGACTGTCTCTATGCTGTAGTGTGTTATTACAATGGGGTGGATGATGGGTTCATGGACTGACTCTATGCTGTAGTGTGTTATTACATTGGGATGGATGATGGGCTGATGGACAGTCTCTATGCTGTAGTGTGTTATTACAATGGGACGGATGGGCTGATGGACTGTCTATATGCTGTAGTGTGTTATTACAATGGGATGCACAGATGGGCTGATAGACTGTCTCTATGCTGTAGTGTGTTATTACAATGGGGTGGATGAATGGGCTGATGGACTGTCTATGCTGTGGTGTGTTATTACAATGGGATGGATGATGGGCCGATGGATTGTCTCTATGCTGTAGTGTGTTATTACACTGGGATGGATGATGGGCCGATGGACTGGCTCTAACCTGTAGTGTGTTATAATAATGGGATGGATGATGGGCTGATGGACTGTCTCTATGCCAGAGTGTGTTATTACAATGGGACGCACAGATCGGCTGATGGACTGTCTCTGTGCTGTAGTGCGTTATTACAATGGGATGGATGGATGGGCTGATGGACTGTCTATGCTGTAGTATGTTATTACAATGGGATGGATGATGGGCGGACGGACTGTCTCTATGCTGTAGTGTGTTATTACAATGAGATGGATGATGGGCCGATGGATTGTCTCTATGCTGTAGTGTGTTATTGCACTGGGATGGATGATGGGCCGATGGACTGGCTGTAACCTGTAGTGTGTTATTATAATGGGATGGATGATGGGCTGATGGACTGTCTCTATGCTGGAGTGTGTTATTACAATGGGATGGATGATGGGCGGATGGACTGTCTCTGTGCTGTAGTGCATTATTACAATGGGATGGATGATGGGCTGATGGACTGTCTCTATGCTGTATTGTGTTATTACAATGGGATGGACAGTTGGGCTGATGGACTGTCTCTGTGCTGTAGTGCATTATTACAATGGGATGGATGGATGGGCTGATGGACTGTCTCTATGCTGTAGTGTGTTATTACAAAGGGATGGATGATGGGCTGTTGTACTGTCTCTATGCTGTAGTGTGTTATTACAATGGAATGGACAGATTGGCTGACGGACTGTCCCTATACTGTAGTGTGTTATTACAATGGGGTGGATGATGGGTTCATGGACTGACTCTATGCTGTAGTGTGTTATTACAATGGGACGGATGGGCTGATGGACTGTCTCTATGCTGTAGTGTGTTATTACAATGGGATGGATGATGGGCTGATGGACTGTCTCTATGCTGTAGTGTGTTATTACAAAGGGATGGATGATGGGCTGTTGGACTGTCTCTATGCTGTAGTGTGTTATTACAATGGAATGGACAGATTGGCTGACGGACTGTCCCTATACTGTAGTGTGTTATTACAACGGGGTGGTTGATGGGTTCATGGACTGACTCTATGCTGTAGTGTGTTATTACAATGGGATGGATGATGGGCTGATGGACTGTCTCTAGGCTGTAGTGTGTTATTACAATGGGACGGATGGGTTGACAGACTGTCTCTATGCTGTAGTGTATTATTACAATGGGATGCACAGATGGGCGGATAGACAGTCTCTATGCTGTAGTGTGTTATTACAATGGGATGGATGATGGGCTGATGGACTGTCTCTATGCTGTAGTCTGTTATTACAATGGGACGGATGGGCTGATGGACTGTCTCTATGCTGTAGTGTGTTATTACAATGGGATGCACAGATGGGCTGATGGACTGTCTATGCTGTGGTGTGTTATTACACTGGGATGGATGATGGGCCGATGGATTGTCTCTATGCTGTGGTGTGTTATTACAATGGGATGGATGATGGGCTGATGAACTGTCTCTATGCTGAAGTGTGTTATTACACTGGGATGGATGATGGGCCGATGGACTGGCCCTAACCTGTAGTGTGTTATTATAATGGGATGGATGATGGGCTGATGGACTGTCTCTATGCTGGAGTGTGTTATTACAATGGAATGGACAGATTGGCTGACGGACTGTCCCTATACTGTAGTGTGTTATTACAATGGGGTGGATGATGGGTTCATGGACTGACTCTATGCTGTAGTGTGTTATTACATTGGGATGGATGATGGGCTGATGGACAGTCTCTATGCTGTAGTCTGTTATTACAATGGGACGGATGGGCTGATGGACTGTCTATATGCTGTAGTGTGTTATTACAATGGGATGCACAGATGGGCTGAAAGACTGTCTCTATGCTGTAGTGTGTTATTACAATGGGGTGGATGAATGGGCTGATGGACTGTCTATGCTGTGGTGTGTTATTACAATGGGATGGATGATGGGCCGATGGATTGTCTCTATGCTGTAGTGCGTTATTACACTGGGATGGATGATGGGCCGTTGGATTGTCTCTATGCTGTGGTGTGTTATTACAATGGGATGGATGATGGGCTGATGAACTGTCTCTATGCTGTAGTGTGTTATTACACTGGAATGGATGATGGGCCGATGGACTGGCTCAAACCTGTAGTGTGTTATTACAATGGGGTGGATGATGGGTTGATGGACTGACTCTATGCTGTAGTGTGTTATTACAGTGGGATGGATGATGGGCTGATGGACTGTCTCTATGCTGTAGTGTGTTATTACAATGTGATGGACAGTTGGGCTGATGGACTGTCTCTGTGCTGTAGTGCGTTATTACAATGGGATGGATGGATGGGCTGATGGACTGTCTATGCTGTAATATGTTATTACAATGGGATGGATGATGGGCGGATGGACTGTCTCTATGCTGTAGTGTGTTATTACAATGGGATGGATGATGGGCTGATGCACGGTCTCTATGCTGTAGTGTGTTATTACAATGGGATGGATGATGGGCCGATGGATTGTCTCTATGCTGTAGTGTGTTATTACACTGGGATGGATGATGGGCCGATGGACTGGCTGTAACCTGTAGTGTGTTATTATAATGGGATGGATGATGGGCTGATGAACTGTCTCTATGCTGGAGTGTGTTATTACAATGGGATGGATGGATGGGCTGATGAACTGTCTCTATGCTGTAGTGTGTTATTACAATGGGACGGATGGGCTGATGGACTGTCTCTATGCTGTAGTATGTTATGACAATGGGATGGATGATGGGCGGGTGGACTGTCTCTATGCTGTAGTGTGTTATTACAATGAGATGGACAGTTGGGCTGATGGACTGTCTCTGTGCTGTAGTGCATTATTATAATGGGATGGATGGATGGGCTGATGGACTGTCTCTATGCTGTAGTGTGTTATTACAAAGGGATGGATGATGGGCTGTTGGACTGTCTCTATGCTGTAGTGTGTTATTACAATGGAATGGACAGATTGGCTGACGGACTGTCCCTATACTGTAGTGTGTTATTACAATGGGGTGGATGATGGGTTCATGGACTGACTCTATGCTGTAGTGTGTTATTACAATGGGACGGATGGGCTGATGGACTGTCTCTATGCTGTAGTGTGTTATTACAATGGGATGGATGATGGGCTGATGGACTGTCTCTATGCTGTCGTGTGTTATTACAAAGGGATGGATGATGGGCTGTTGGACTGTCTCTATGCTGTAGTGTGTTATTACAATGGAATGGACAGATTGGCTGACGGACTGTCCCTATACTGTAGTGTGTTATTACAACGTGGTGGATGATGGGTTCATGGACTGACTCTATGCTGTAGTGTGTTATTACAATGGGATGGATGATGGGCTGATGGACTGTCTCTAGGCTGTAGTGTGTTATTACACTGGGACGGATGGGTTGACAGACTGTCTCTATGCTGTAGTGTATTATTACAATGGGATGCACAGATGGGCGGATAGACAGTCTCTATGCTGTAGTGTGTTATTACAATGAGATGGACAGTTGGGCTGATGGACTGTCTCTGTGCTGTAGTGTATTATTACAATGGGATGCACAGATGGGCTGATAGACTGTCTCTATGCTGTAGAATGTTATTACAATGGGATGGATGATGGGTTCATGGACTCACTCTATGCTGTAGTGTGTTATTACAATGGGATGGATGATGGGCTGATGGACTGTCTCTATGCTGTAGTCTGTTATTACAATGGGACGGATGGGCTGATGGACTGTCTCTATGCTGTAGTGTGTTATTACAATGGGATGCACAGATGGGCTGATGGACTGTCTATGCTGTGGTGTGTTATTACACTGGGATGGATGATGGGCCGATGGATTGTCTCTATGCTGTGGTGTGTTATTACAATGGGATGGATGATGGGCTGATGAACTGTCTCTATGCTGAAGTGTGTTATTACACTGGGATGGATGATGGGCCGATGGACTGGCCCTAACCTGTAGTGTGTTATTATAATGGGATGGATGATGGGCTGATGGACTGTCTCTATGCTGGAGTGTGTTATTACAATGGAATGGACAGATTGGCTGACGGACTGTCCCTATACTGTAGTGTGTTATTACAATGGGGTGGATGATGGGTTCATGGACTGACTCTATGCTGTAGTGTGTTATTACATTGAGATGGATGATGGGCGGGTGGACTGTCTCTATGCTGTAGTGTATGATTACAATGGGATGCACAGATGGGCGGATAGACTGTCTCTATGCTGTAGTGTGTTATTACAATGAGATGGACAGTTGGGCTGATGGACTTTCTCTGTGCTGTAGTGTATTATTACAATGGGATGCACAGATGGGCTGATAGACTGTCTCTATGCTGTAGAATGTTATTACAATGGGATGGATGATGGGTTCATGGACTGATTCTATGCTGTAGTGTGTTATTACAATGGGATGGATGATGGGCTGATGGACTGTCTCTATGCTGTAGTCTGTTATTACAATGGGACGGATGGGCTGATGGACTGTCTCTATGCTGTAGTGTGTTATTACAATGGGATGGATGATGGGCCGATGGATTGTCTCTATGCTGTGGTGTGTTATTACAATGGGATGGATGATGGGCTGTTGAACTGTCTCTATGCTGTAGTGTGTTATTACACTGGGATGGATGATGGGCCGATGGACTGGCTCTAACCTGTGGTGTGTTATTATAATGGGATGGATGATGGGCTGATGGACTGTCTCTATGCTGGAGTGTGTTATTACAATGGGATGGATGGGCTGATGGACTCTCTCTATGCTGTAGTGTATTATTACAATGGGATGCACAGATGGGCTGATAGACTGTCTCTATGCTGTAGAGTGTTATTACAATGGGATGGACAGTTGGGCTGATGGACTGTCTCTGTCCTGTAGTGCGTTATTACAATGGGATGGATCTATGGGCTGATGGACTGTCTATGCTGTAGTATGTTATTACAATGGGACGGATGATGGGCGGATCGACTGTCTCTATGCGGTAGTGTGTTATTACAATGGGATGGATGATGGGCTGATGCACGGTCTCTATGCTGTAGTGTGTTATTACAATGGGATGGATGAATGGGCTGATGGACTGTCTATGCTGTGGTGCGTTATTAAAATGGGATGGATGATGGGCCGATGGATTGTCTCTATGCTGTAGTGTGTTATTACACTGGGATGGATGATGGGCCGATGGACTGGCTCTAACCTGTAGTGTGTTATAATAATGGGATGGATGATGGGCTGATGGACTGTCTCTATGCCGGAGTGTGTAATTACAATGGGATGGATGGGCTGATGGACTCTCTCTATGCTGTAGTGTATTATTACAATGGGATGCACAGATGGGCTGATAGACTGTCTGTATGCTGTAGTGTGTTATTACAATGTGATGGACAGTTGGGCTGATGGACTGTCTATGCTGTAGTATGTTATTACAATGGGATGGATGATGGGCGGATGGACTGTCTCTATGCTGTAGTGTGTTATTACAATGGGATGGATGATGGGCTGATGGACTGTCTCTATGATGGAGTGTGTTATTACAAAGGGATGGATGATGGGCCGATGGATTGTCTCTATGCTGTAGTGTGTTATTGCACTGGGATGGATGATGGGCCGATGGACTGGCTGTAACCTGTAGTGTGTTATTATAATGGGATGGACAGTTGGGCTGATGGACTGTCTCTGTGCTGTAGTGCATTATTACAATGGGATGGATGGATGGGCTGATGGACTGTCTGGGCTGTAGTATGTTATTACAATGGGATGGATGATGGGCTGGTGGACTGTCTCTATGCTGTAGTGTGTTATTACAATGGGATGGATGATGGGCTGATGGACTGTCTGGGCTGTAGTATGTTATTACAATGGGATGGATGATGGGCTGGTGGACTGTCTCTATGCTGTAGTGTGTTATTACAATGGGATGGATGATGGGCTGATGGACTGTCTCTATGCTGTAGTGTGTTATTACAATGGAATGCACAGATGGGCTGATAGACTGTCTCTATGCTGTAGAATGTTATTACAATGGGATGGATGATGGGTTCATGGACTGATTCTATGCTGTAGTGTGTTAGTACAATGGGATGGATGATGGGCCGATGGACTGTCTCTGTGCTGTAGTGTATTATTACAATGGGATGCACAGATGGGCTGATAGACTGTCTCTATGCTGTAGTGTGTTATTACAATGGGGTGGATGATGGGTTCATGGACTGACTCTATGCTGTAGTGTGTTATTACAATGGGACGGATCGGCTGATGGACTGTCTCTATGCTGTAGTGTGTTATTACAATGGGATGGATGATGGGCTGATGGACTGTCTCTATGCTGTAGTGTGTTATTACAAAGGGATGGATGATGGGCTGTTGGACTGTCTCTATGCTGTAGTGTGTTATTACAATGGAATGGACAGATTGGCTGACGGACTGTTCCTATACTGTAGTGTGTTATTACAATGGGGTGGATGATGGGTTCATGGACTGACTCTATGCTGTAGTGTGTTATTACAATGGGATGGATGATGGGCTGATGGACTGTCTCTATGCTGTAGTGTGTTATTACAATGGGACGGATGGGTTGACAGACTGTCTCTATGCTGTAGTGTATTATTACAATGGGATGCACAGATGGGCGGATAGACAGTCTCTATGCTGTAGTGTGTTATTACAATGAGATGGACAGTTGGGCTGATGGACTGTCTCTGTGCTGTAGTGTATTATTACAATGGGATGCACAGATGGGCTGATAGACTGTCTCTAAGCTGTAGAATGTTATTACAATGGGATGGATGATGGGCTGATGGACTCACTCTATGCTGTAGTGTGTTATTACAATGGGATGGATGATGGGCCGATGGACTGGCTCTAACCTGTAGTGTGTTATTATAATGGGATGGATGATGGGCTGATGGACTGTCTCTATGCTGGAGTGTGTTACTACAATGGAATGGACAGATTGGCTGACGGACTGTCCCTATACTGTAGTGTGTTATTACAATGGGGTGGATGATGGGTTCATGGACTGACTCTATGCTGTAGTGTGTTATTACATTGGGATGGATGATGGGCTGATGGACAGTCTCTATGCTGTAGTGTGTTATTACAATGGGACGGATGGGCTGATGGACAGTCTATATGCTGTAGTGTGTTATTACAATGGGATGCACAGATGGGTTGACAGACTGTCTCTATGCTGTAGTGTGTTATTACAATGTGATGGACAGTTGGGCTGATGGACTGTCTCTGTGCTGTAGTGCGTTATTACAATGGGATGGATGGATAGGCTGTTGGACTGTCTATGCTGTAGTATGTTATTACAATGGGATGGATGATGGGCGGATGGACTGTCTCTATGCTGTAGTGTGTTATTACAATGGGATGGATGATGGGCTGATGCACGGTATCTATGCTGTAGTGTGTTATTACAATGAGATGGATGATGGGCCGATGGATTGTCTCTATGCTGTAGTGTGTTATTGCACTGGGATGGATGATGTGCCGATGGACTGGCTGTAACCTGTAGTGTGTTATTATAATGGGATGGATGATGGGCTGATGGACTGTCTCTATGCTGGAGTGTGTTATTACAATGGGATGGATGGATGGGCTGATGGACTGTCTATGCTGTAGTATGTTATTACAATGGGATGGATGATGGGCGGATGGACTGTCTCTGTGCTGTAGTGTGTTATTACAATGGGATGGATGATGGGCTGATGGACTGTCTCTATGCTGTAGTGTGTTATTACAAAGGGATGGATGATGGGCTGTTGGACTGTCTCTATGCTGTAGTGTGTTATTACAATGGAATGGACAGATTGGCTGACGGACTGTCCCTATACTGTAGTGTGTTATTACAATGGGGTGGATGATGGGTTCATGGACTGACTCTATGCTGTAGTGTGTTATTACAATGGGATGGATGATGGGCTGATGGACTGTCTCTATGCTATAGTGTGTTATTACAATGGGACGGATGGGTTGACAGACTGTCTCTATGCTGTAGTGTATTATTACAATGGGATGCACAAATGGGCGGATAGACAGTCTCTATGCTGTAGTGTGTTATTACAATGAGATGGACAGTTGGGCTGATGGACTGTCTCTGTGCTGTAGTGTATTATTACAATGGGATGCACAGATGGGCTGATAGACTGTCTCTATGCTGTAGAATGTTATTACAATGGGATGGATGATGGGTTCATGGACTCACTCTATGCTGTAGTGTGTTATTACAATGGGATGGATGAGGGGCTGATGGACTGTCTCTATGCTGTAGTCTGTTATTACAATGGGACGGATGGGCTGATGGACTGTCTCTATGCTGTAGTGTGTTATTAGAATGGGATGCACAGATGGGCTGATGGACTGTCTATGCTGTGGTGTGTTATTACAATGGGATGGATGATGGGCCGATGGATTGTCTCTATGCTGCAGTGTGTTATTACACTGGGATGAATGATGGGCCGATGGATTGTCTCTATGCTGTGGTGTGTTATTACAATGGGATGGATGATGGGCTGATGAACTGTCTCTATGCTGAAGTGTGTTATTACACTGGGATGGATGATGGGCCGATGGACTGGCTCTAACCTGTAGTGTGTTATTATAATGGGATGGATGATGGGCAGATGGACTGTCTCTATGCTGGAGTGTGTTATTACAATGGAATGGACAGTTTGGCTGACGGACTGTCCCTATACTGTAGTGTGTTATTACAATGGGGTGGATGATGGGTTCATGGACTGACTCTATGCTGTAGTGTGTTATTACATTGGGATGGATGATGGGCTGATGGACAGTCTCTATGCTGTAGTGTGTTATTACAATGGGACGGATGGGCTGATGGACTGTCTATATGCTGTAGTGTGTTATTACAATGGGATGCACAGATGGGCTGATAGACTGTCTCTATGCTGTAGTGTGTTATTACAATGGGGTGGATGAATGGGCTGATGGACTGTCTATGCTGTGATGTGTTATTACAATGGGATGGATGATGGGCCGATGGATTGTCTCTATGCTGTAGTGTGTTATTACACTGGGATGGATGATGGGCCGATGGATTGTCTCTATGCTGTGGTGTGTTATTACAATGGGATGGATGATGGGCTGATGAACTGTCTCTATGCTGTAGTGCGTTATTACACTGGAATGGATGATGGGCCGATGGACTGGCTCTAACCTGTAGTGTGTTATTATAATGGGATGGATGATGGGCTGATGGACTGTCTCTATGCTGGAGTGTGTTATTACAATGGAATGGACAATTGGCTGACGGACTGTCCCTATACTGTAGTGTGTTATTACAATGGGGTGGATGATGGGCTGATGGACTGTCTCTATGCTGTAGTGTGTTATTACTATGTGATGGACAGTTGGGCTGATGGACTGTCTCTGTGCTGTAGTGCGTTATTACAATGGGATGGATGGATGGGCTGATGGACTGTCTATGCTGTAGTATGTTATTACAATGGGATGGATGATGGGCGGATGGACTGTCTCTATGCTGTAGTGTGTTATTACAATGGGATGGATGATGGGCTGATGCACGGTCTCTATGCTGTAGTGTGTTATTACAATGGGATGGATGATGGGCCGATGGATTGTCTCTATGTTGTAGTGTGTTATTACACTGGGATGGATGATGGGCTGATGAACTGTCTCTATGCTGGTGTGTGTTATTACAATGGGATGGATGGATGGGCTGATGGACTGTCTATGCTGTAGTATGTTATGACAATGGGATGGATGATGGGCGGGTGGACTGTCTCTATGCTGTAGTGTGTTATTACAATGAGATGGACAGTTGGGCTGATGGACTTTCTCTGTGCTGTAGCGTATTATTACAATGGGATGCACAGATGGGCTGATAGACTGTCTCTATGCTGTAGAATGTTATTACAATGGGATGGATGATGGGTTCATGGACTGATTCTATGCTGTAGTGTGTTATTACAATGGGATGGATGATGGGCTGATGGACTGTCTCTATGCTGTAGTCTGTTATTACAATGGGACGGATGGGCTGATGGACTGTCTCTATGCTGTAGTGTGTTATTACAATGGGATGCACAGATGGGTTGATAGACTGTCTCTATGCTGTAGTGTGTGATTACAATGGGGTGGATGAATGGGCTGATGGACTGTCTATGCCGTGGTGTGTTATTACAATGGGATGGATGATGGGCCGATGGATTGTCTCTATGCTGTAGTGTGTTATTACACTGGGATGGATGATGGGCCGATGGATTGTCTCTATGCTGTGGTGTGTTATTACAATGGGATGGATGATGGGCTGTTGAACTGTCTCTATGCTGTAGTGTGTTATTACACTGGGATGGATGATGGGCCGATGGACTGGCTCTAACCTGTGGTGTGTTATTATAATGGGATGGATGATGGGCTGATGGACTGTCTCTATGGTGTAGAGTGTTATTACAATGGGATGGACAGTTGGGCTGATGGACTGTCTATGCTGTAGTATGTTATTACAATGGGATGGATGATGGGCGGATGGACTGTCTCTATGCTGTAGTGTGTTATTACAATGGGATGGATGATGGGCTGATGGACTGTCTCTAAGCTGTAGAATGTTATTACAATGGGATGGATGATGGGCTGATGGACTCACTCTATGCTGTAGTGTGTTATTACAATGGGATGGATGATGGGCCGATGGACTGGCTCTAACCTGTAGTGTGTTATTATAATGGGATGGATGATGGGCTGATGGACTGTCTCTATGCTGGAGTGTGTTACTACAATGGAATGGACAGATTGGCTGACGGACTGTCCCTATACTGTAGTGTGTTATTACAATGGGGTGGATGATGGGTTCATGGACTGACTCTATGCTGTAGTGTGTTATTACATTGGGATGGATGATGGGCTGATGGACAGTCTCTATGCTGTAGTGTGTTATTACAATGGGACGGATGGGCTGATGGACAGTCTATATGCTGTAGTGTGTTATTACAATGGGATGCACAGATGGGTTGACAGACTGTCTCTATGCTGTAGTGTGTTATTACAATGTGATGGACAGTTGGGCTGATGGACTGTCTCTGTGCTGTAGTGCGTTATTACAATGGGATGGATGGATAGGCTGTTGGACTGTCTATGCTGTAGTATGTTATTACAATGGGATGGATGATGGGCGGATGGACTGTCTCTATGCTGTAGTGTGTTATTACAATGGGATGGATGATGGGCTGATGCACGGTATCTATGCTGCAGTGTGTTATTACAATGAGATGGATGATGGGCCGATGGATTGTCTCTATGCTGTAGTGTGTTATTGCACTGGGATGGATGATGTGCCGATGGACTGGCTGTAACCTGTAGTGTGTTATTATAATGGGATGGATGATGGGCTGATGGACTGTCTCTATGCTGGAGTGTGTTATTACAATGGGATGGATGGATGGGCTGATGGACTGTCTATGCTGTAGTATGTTATTACAATGGGATGGATGATGGGCGGATGGACTGTCTCTGTGCTGTAGTGCATTATTACAATGGGATGGATGATGGGCTGATGGACTGTCTCTATGCTGTATTGTGTTATTACAATGGGATGGACAGTTGGGCTGATGGACTGTCTCTGTGCTGTAGTGCATTATTACAATGGGATGGATGGATGGGCTGATGGACTGTCTCTATGCTGTAGTGTGTTATTACAAAGGGATGGATGATGGGCTGTTGGACTGTCTCTATGCTGTAGTGTATTATTACAATGGAATGGACAGATTGGCTGACGGACTGTCCCTATACTGTAGTGTGTTATTACAATGGGGTGGATGATGGGTTCATGGACTGACTCTATGCTGTAGTGTGTTATTACAATGGGACGGATCGGCTGATGGACTGTCTCTATGCTGTAGTGTGTTATTACAATGGGATGGATGATGGGCTGATGGACTGTCTCTATGCTGTAGTGTGTTATTACAAAGGGATGGATGATGGGCTGTTGGACTGTCTCTATGCTGTAGTGTGTTATTACAATGGAATGGACAGATTGGCTGACGGACTGTCCCTATACTGTAGTGTGTTATTACAATGGGGTGGATGATGGGTTCATGGACTGACTCTATGCTGTAGTGTGTTATTACAATGGGATGGATGATGGGCTGATGGACTGTCTCTATGCTGTAGTGTGTTATTACAATGGGACGGATGGGTTGACAGACTGTCTCTATGCTGTAGTGTATTATTACAATGGGATGCACAAATGGGCGGATAGACAGTCTCTATGCTGTAGTGTGTTATTACAATGAGATGGACAGTTGGGCTGATGGACTGTCTCTGTGCTGTAGTGTATTATTACAATGGGATGCACAGATGGGCTGATAGACTGTCTCTATGCTGTAGAATGTTATTACAATGGGATGGATGATGGGTTCATGGACTCACTCTATGCTGTAGTGTGTTATTACAATGGGATGGATGAGGGGCTGATGGACTGTCTCTATGCTGTAGTCTGTTATTACAATGGGACGGATGGGCTGATGGACTGTCTCTATGCTGTAGTGTGTTATTAGAATGGGATGCACAGATGGGCTGATGGACTGTCTATGCTGTGGTGTGTTATTACAATGGGATGGATGATGGGCCGATGGATTGTCTCTATGCTGCAGTGTGTTATTACACTGGGATGAATGATGGGCCGATGGATTGTCTCTATGCTGTGGTGTGTTATTACAATGGGATGGATGATGGGCTGATGAACTGTCTCTATGCTGAAGTGTGTTATTACACTGGGATGGATGATGGGCCGATGGACTGGCTCTAACCTGTAGTGTGTTATTATAATGGGATGGATGATGGGCAGATGGACTGTCTCTATGCTGGAGTGTGTTATTACAATGGAATGGACAGTTTGGCTGACGGACTGTCCCTATACTGTAGTGTGTTATTACAATGGGGTGGATGATGGGTTCATGGACTGACTCTATGCTGTAGTGTGTTATTACATTGGGATGGATGATGGGCTGATGGACAGTCTCTATGCTGTAGTGTGTTATTACAATGGGACGGATGGGCTGATGGACTGTCTATATGCTGTAGTGTGTTATTACAATGGGATGCACAGATGGGCTGATAGACTGTCTCTATGCTGTAGTGTGTTATTACAATGGGGTGGATGAATGGGCTGATGGACTGTCTATGCTGTGATGTGTTATTACAATGGGATGGATGATGGGCCGATGGATTGTCTCTATGCTGTAGTGTGTTATTACACTGGGATGGATGATGGGCCGATGGATTGTCTCTATGCTGTGGTGTGTTATTACAATGGGATGGATGATGGGCTGATGAACTGTCTCTATGCTGTAGTGCGTTATTACACTGGAATGGATGATGGGCCGATGGACTGGCTCTAACCTGTAGTGTGTTATTATAATGGGAGGGATGATGGGCTGATGGACTGTCTCTATGCTGGAGTGTGTTATTACAATGGAATGGACAATTGGCTGACGGACTGTCCCTATACTGTAGTGTGTTATTACAATGGGGTGGATGATGGGCTGATGGACTGTCTCTATGCTGTAGTGTGTTATTACTATGTGATGGACAGTTGGGCTGATGGACTGTCTCTGTGCTGTAGTGCGTTATTACAATGGGATGGATGGATGGGCTGATGGACTGTCTATGCTGTAGTATGTTATTACAATGGGATGGATGATGGGCGGATGGACTGTCTCTATGCTGTAGTGTGTTATTACAATGGGATGGATGATGGGCTGATGCACGGTCTCTATGCTGTAGTGTGTTATTACAATGGGATGGATGATGGGCCGATGGATTGTCTCTATGTTGTAGTGTGTTATTACACTGGGATGGATGATGGGCTGATGAACTGTCTCTATGCTGGTGTGTGTTATTACAATGGGATGGATGGATGGGCTGATGGACTGTCTATGCTGTAGTATGTTATGACAATGGGATGGATGATGGGCGGGTGGACTGTCTCTATGCTGTAGTGTGTTATTACAATGAGATGGACAGTTGGGCTGATGGACTTTCTCTGTGCTGTAGTGTATTATTACAATGGGATGCACAGATGGGCTGATAGACTGTCTCTATGCTGTAGAATGTTATTACAATGGGATGGATGATGGGTTCATGGACTGATTCTATGCTGTAGTGTGTTATTACAATGGGATGGATGATGGGCTGATGGACTGTCTCTATGCTGTAGTCTGTTATTACAATGGGACGGATGGGCTGATGGACTGTCTCTATGCTGTAGTGTGTTATTACAATGGGATGCACAGATGGGTTGATAGACTGTCTCTATGCTGTAGTGTGTTATTACAATGGGGTGGATGAATGGGCTGATGGACTGTCTATGCCGTGGTGTGTTATTACAATGGGATGGATGATGGGCCGATGGATTGTCTCTATGCTGTAGTGTGTTATTACACTGGGATGGATGATGGGCCGATGGATTGTCTCTATGCTGTGGTGTGTTATTACAATGGGATGGATGATGGGCTGTTGAACTGTCTCTATGCTGTAGTGTGTTATTACACTGGGATGGATGATGGGCCGATGGACTGGCTCTAACCTGTGGTGTGTTATTATAATGGGATGGATGATGGGCTGATGGACTGTCTCTATGCTGGAGTGTGTTATTACAATGGGATGGATGGGCTGATGGACTCTCTCTATGCTGTAGTGTATTATTACAATGGGATGCACAGATGGGCTGATAGACTGTCTCTATGCTGTAGAGTGTTATTACAATGGGATGGACAGTTGGGCTGATGGACTGTCTATGCTGTAGTATGTTATTACAATGGGATGGATGATGGGCAGATGGACTGTCTCTATGCTGTAGTGTGTTATTACAATGGGATGGATGATGGGCTGATGGACTGTCTCTATGCTGGAGTGTGTTATTACAATGGGATGGATGATTGGCCGATGGATTGTCTCTATGCTGTAGTGTGTTATTGCACTGGGATGGATGATGGGCCGATGGACTGGCTGTAACCTGTAGTGTGTTATTATAATGGGATGGATGATGGGCGGATGGACTGTCTCTATGCTGTAGTGTGTTATTACAATGGGATGGACAGTTGGGCTGATGGACTGTCTCTGTGCTGTAGTGCATTATTACAATGGGATGGATGATGGGCTGATGGACTGTCTGGGCTGTAGTATGTTATTACAATGGGATGGATGATGGGCTGGTGGACTGTCTCTATGCTGTAGTGTGTTATTACAATGGGATGGATGATGGGCTGATGGACTGTCTCTATGCTGTAGTGTGTTATTACAAAGGGATGGATGATGGGCTGTTGGACTGTCTCTATGCTGTAGTGTGTTATTACAATGGAATGGACAGACTGGCTGACGGACTGTCCCTATACTGTAGTGTGTTATTACAATGGGGTGGATGATGGGTTCATGGACTGACTCTATGCTGTAGTGTGTTATTACAATGGGATGGATGATGGGCTGATGGACTGTCTCTATGCTGTAGTGTGTTATTACAATGGGACGGATGGGTTGACAGACTGTCTCTATGCTGTAGTGTATTATTACAATGGGATGCACAGATGGGCGGATAGACAGTCTCTATGCTGTAGTGTGTTATTACAATGAGATGGACAGTTGGGCTGATGGACTGTCTCTGTGCTGTAGTGTATTATTACAATGGGATGCACAGATGGGCTGATAGACTGTCTCTATGCTGTAGAATGTTATTACAATGGGATGGATGATGGGTTCATGGACTCACTCTATGCTGTAGTGTGTTATTACAATGGGATGGATGATGGGCTGATGGACTGTCTCTATGCTGTAGTCTGTTATTACAATGGGATGCACGGATGGGCTGATGGACTGTCTCTATGCTGTAGTGTGTTATTACAATGGGATGCACAGATGGGCTGATAGACTGTCTCTATGCTGTAGTGTGTTATTACAATGGGGTGGATGAATGTGCTGATGGACTGTCTATGCTGTGGTGTGTTATTACAATGGGATGGATGATGGGCCGATGGATTGTCTCTATGCTGTAGTGTGTTATTACACTGGGATGGATGATGGGCCGATGGATTTTCTCTATGCTGTGGTGTGTTATTACAATGGGATGGATGATGGGCTGATGAACTGTCTCTATGCTGTAGTGTGTTATTACAATGGGATGGATGAATGGGCTGATGGACTGTCTATGCTGTGGTGCGTTATTAAAATGGGATGGATGATGGGCCGATGGATTGTCTCTATGCTGTAGTGTGTTATTACACTCGGATGGATGATGGGCCGATGGACTGGCTCTAACCTGTAGTGTGTTATAATAATGGGATGGATGATGGGCTGATGGACTGTCTCTATGCCGGAGTGTGTAATTACAATGGGATGGATGGCCTGATGGACTCTCTCTATGCTGTAGTGTATTATTACAATGGGATGCACAGATGGGCTGATAGACTGTCTCTATGCTGTAGTGTGTTATTACAATGTGATGGACAGTTGGGCTGATGGACTGTCTCTGTGCTGTAGTGCGTTATTACAATGGGATGGATGGATGGGCTGATGGACTGTCTATGCTGTAGTATGTTATTACAATGGGATGGATGATGGGCTGATGGACAGTCTATGCTGTAGTGTGTTATTACAATGGGATGGACAGATGGGCTGATTGACTGTCTCTATGCTGAAGTCTGTTATTACAATGGGATGGATGATGGTCCGATGGGCTGTCTCTGTGCTGTAGTGTCTTATTATAATGGGATTGATGGGCCGATGGACTGTCTGTCTCTATGCTGTAGTGTGTTATTACAATGGGATGGACGGGCCGATGGACTGTCTCTATGCTGTAGTGTGTTATCACAATGGGATGGAGAGATGGGCTGATGGAATGTCTGTATGCTGTAGTGTGTTATTACAATGGGATGGATAGATGGGCTGATGGACTGTCTCTATGCTGTAGTGTGTTATTACAATGGGATGGATGATGGACCGATGGATTGTGTCTATGCTGTAGTGCGTTATTACAATCGGATGGACAGATGGGATGACGGACTGTCCCTGTGCTGTAGTGTGTTATTACAATGGGATCGATGGATGGGCTGATGGACTGTCTATGCTGTAGTGTGTTATTACAATGGGATGGATGATGGGCTGATAGACAGTCTCTATGCTGTAGTGTGTTATTACAATGGGAAGGATGATGGGCTGATGGACAGTCTATGCTGTAGTATGTTATTACAATGGGACGGATGGGCTGATGGACTGTCTCTACGCTGTAGTGTGTTATTACAATGGGATGGACAGATGAGATGACGGACTGTCCCTATGCTGTAGTGTGTTATTACAATGGGATGGATGATGGGCTGATGGATTGTCTCTATACTGTAGTGTGTTATTACAATGGGATGGATGATGGGCCGATGGACTGTCTCTATGCTGTAGTGTGTTATTACAATGGGATGGACTGATGGGCTGATGGACTGTCTCTATGCTGTAGTATGTTATTACAATGGGAAGGACAGATGGGCTGATGGACTGTCTCTGTGCTGTAGTGTGTTATTACAATGGGATCGATGGATGGGCTGATGGACTGTCTATGCTGTAGTGTGTTATTACAATGGGATGGATGATGGGCTGATGGATTGTCTCTATGCTGTAGTGTGTCATTACAATGGGATTGATGATGGGCCGATGGACTGTCTCTATGCTGTAGTGTGTTATTGCAATGGGATGGATGATGAGCTGATGGACTGTCTCTATGCTGTACTGTGTTATTACAATGGGATGGATGATGGGCTGGTGAACTGTCTGTATGCTGTAGAGTGTTATTACAATGGGATGGACATATTGGCAGATGGACTGTCTCTATGCTGTAGTGTGTTATTACAATGGGATGGATGATGGGCTGATGGACTGTCTCCAAGCTGTAGTGTGTTATTACAATGGGATGGACGGATGGGCTGATAGACTGCCTCTATGCTGTAGTGCGATATTACAATGGGATGGATGATGGGTTGATGCACTGTCTCTGTGCTGTAGTGTGTTATTACAATGGGATGGATGAATGGGCTGATGGACTTTCTATGCTGTAGTGTGTTATTACAATGGGATGGATGATGGGCTGATGGATTGTCTCTATGCTGTAGTGTGTTATTACACTGGGATGGATGATGGGCCGATGGACTCTCTCCATGCTGTAGTTTATTATTACAATGGGATGCACAAATGGGCTGATGGACTGGCTCTGTGCTGTAGCGTGTTATTACAATGGGATGGATGGATGGGTTGAAGGACTGTCTATGCTGTAGTATGTTATTACAATGGGATGGATGATGGGCTGATGGACTGTCTCTATGCTGCAGTGTGTTATTACAATGGGCTGGACAGATGGGCTGACGGACTGTCCCTATACTGTAGTGTGGTATTACAATGGGATGGACAGATGGGTTGATGGACTGTCTCTATGCTGTAGTGTGTTATTACAATGGGGTGGATGATGGGTTGATGGAGTGACTCTGTGCTGTAGTCTGTTATTACAAGTGGATGGACGGATGGGCTGATAGACTGTCTCCATGCTGTAGTGTGTTATTACAATGGGATGGATGATGGGCTGATGGACTGTCTCTATGCTGTAGTGTGTTATTACAATGGGATGGATGATGGGCTGATGGACTGTCTCTATGCTGTAGTGTATTTTTACAGTGGGATGGATGATGGATTGATGGACTGTCTCTATCCTGTAGTGTGTTATTACAGTGGGAGGGATGATGGGCTGATGGACTGTCTCTATGCTGTAGTGTGTTATTGCAGTGGGATGGATGATGGGCTGATGGACTGTCTCTATCCTGTAGTGTGTTATTACAGTGGGAGGGATGATCAGCTGATGCACTGTCTCTATGCTGTAGTGTGTTATTACAATGGGATGGACGGATGGGCTGATAGACTGTCTCAATGCTGTAGTGTGTTATTACAATGGGATGGATGGGCTGATGGACTGTCTCTATGCTATAGTGTGTGATTACAATGGGATGGATGATGGGGTGATGGATTGTCTCTATGCTGTAGTGTGTTATTACAATGGGATGGATTATTGGCGGATGGACTGTCTCTATGCTGTAGTGTGTTATTACAATGGGATGCACAGATGGGCTGATGGACTGTCTCAATGCTGTAGTGTGTTATTACAATGGGGTGGATGAATGGGCTGATGGACTGTCTATGCTGAAGAGTGTTATTACAATGGGATGGATGATGGGCTGACGGATTGTCTCTATGCTGTAGTGTGTATTACAATGGGATGGACGATGGGCTGATGGACTGTCTATGCTGTAGTATGTTATTACAATGGGAAGGGTGGGCTGATGGACTGTCTCTATGCTGCAGTGTGTTATTACAATGGGATGGATGGATGGGCTGATGGACTGTCTATGCTGTAGTATGTTATTACAATGGGATGGATGAATGTGCTGATGGACTGTCTATGCTGTGGTGTGTTATTACAATGGGATGGATGATGGGCCGATGGATTGTCTCTATGCTGTAGTGTGTTATTACACTGGGATGGATGATGGGCCGATGGATTGTCTCTATGCTGTGGTGTGTTATTACAATGGGATGGATGATGGGCTGATGAACTGTCTCTATGCTGTAGTGTGTTATTACAATGGGATGGATGAATGGGCTGATGGACTGTCTATGCTGTGGTGCGTTATTAAAATGGGATGGATGATGGGCCGATGGATTGTCTCTATGCTGTAGTGTGTTATTACACTCGGATGGATGATGGGCCGATGGACTGGCGCTAACCTGTAGTGTGTTATAATAATGGGATGGATGATGGGCTGATGGACTGTCTCTATGCCGGAGTGTGTAATTACAATGGGATGGATGGGCTGATGGACTCTCTCTATGCTGTAGTGTATTATTACAATGGGATGCACAGATGGGCTGATAGACTGTCTCTATGCTGTAGTGTGTTATTACAATGTGATGGACAGTTGGGCTGATGGACTGTCTCTGTGCTGTAGTGCGTTATTACAATGGGATGGATGGATGGGCTGATGGACTGTCTATGCTGTAGTATGTTATTACAATGGGATGGATGATGGGCTGATGGACAGTCTATGCTGTAGTGTGTTATTACAATGGGATGGACAGATGGGCTGATTGACTGTCTCTATGCTGAAGTCTGTTATTACAATGGGATGGATGATGGTCCGATGGGCTGTCTCTGTGCTGTAGTGTCTTATTATAATGGGATTGATGGGCCGATGGACTGTCTGTCTCTATGCTGTAGTGTGTTATTACAATGGGATGGACGGGCCGATGGACTGTCTCTATGCTGTAGTGTGTTATCACAATGGGATGGAGAGATGGGCTGATGGAATGTCTGTATGCTGTAGTGTGTTATTACAATGGGATGGATAGATGGGCTGATGGACTGTCTCTATGCTGTAGTGTGTTATTACAATGGGATGGATGATGGACCGATGGATTGTGTCTATGCTGTAGTGCGTTATTACAATCGGATGGACAGATGGGATGACGGACTGTCCCTGTGCTGTAGTGTGTTATTACAATGGGATCGATGGATGGGCTGATGGACTGTCTATGCTGTAGTGTGTTATTACAATGGGATGGATGATGGGCTGATAGACAGTCTCTATGCTGTAGTGTGTTATTACAATGGGAAGGATGATGGGCTGATGGACAGTCTATGCTGTAGTATGTTATTACAATGGGACGGATGGGCTGATGGACTGTCTCTACGCTGTAGTGTGTTATTACAATGGGATGGACAGATGAGATGACGGACTGTCCCTATGCTGTAGTGTGTTATTACAATGGGATGGATGATGGGCTGATGGATTGTCTCTATACTGTAGTGTGTTATTACAATGGGATGGATGATGGGCCGATGGACTGTCTCTATGCTGTAGTGTGTTATTACAATGGGATGGACTGATGGGCTGATGGACTGTCTCTATGCTGTAGTATGTTATTACAATGGGAAGGACAGATGGGCTGATGGACTGTCTCTGTGCTGTAGTGTGTTATTACAATGGGATCGATGGATGGGCTGATGGACTGTCTATGCTGTAGTGTGTTATTACAATGGGATGGATGATGGGCTGATGGATTGTCTCTATGCTGTAGTGTGTCATTACAATGGGATTGATGATGGGCCGATGGACTGTCTCTATGCTGTAGTGTGTTATTGCAATGGGATGGATGATGAGCTGATGGACTGTCTCTATGCTGTACTGTGTTATTACAATGGGATGGATGATGGGCTGGTGAACTGTCTGTATGCTGTAGAGTGTTATTACAATGGGATGGACATATTGGCAGATGGACTGTCTCTATGCTGTAGTGTGTTATTACAATGGGATGGATGATGGGCTGATGGACTGTCTCCAAGCTGTAGTGTGTTATTACAATGGGATGGACGGATGGGCTGATAGACTGCCTCTATGCTGTAGTGCGATATTACAATGGGATGGATGATGGGTTGATGCACTGTCTCTGTGCTGTAGTGTGTTATTACAATGGGATGGATGAATGGGCTGATGGACTTTCTATGCTGTAGTGTGTTATTACAATGGGATGGATGATGGGCTGATGGATTGTCTCTATGCTGTAGTGTGTTATTACACTGGGATGGATGATGGGCCGATGGACTCTCTCCATGCTGTAGTTTATTATTACAATGGGATGCACAAATGGGCTGATGGACTGGCTCTGTGCTGTAGCGTGTTATTACAATGGGATGGATGGATGGGTTGAAGGACTGTCTATGCTGTAGTATGTTATTACAATGGGATGGATGATGGGCTGATGGACTGTCTCTATGCTGCAGTGTGTTATTACAATGGGCTGGACAGATGGGCTGACGGACTGTCCCTATACTGTAGTGTGGTATTACAATGGGATGGACAGATGGGTTGATGGACTGTCTCTATGCTGTAGTGTGTTATTACAATGGGGTGGATGATGGGTTGATGGAGTGACCCTGTGCTGTAGTCTGTTATTACAAGGGGATGGACGGATGGGCTGATAGACTGTCTCCATGCTGTAGTGTGTTATTACAATGGGATGGATGATGGGCTGATGGACTGTCTCTATGCTGTAGTGTGTTATTACAATGGGATGGATGATGGGCTGATGGACTGTCTCTATGCTGTAGTGTATTTTTACAGTGGGATGGATGATGGATTGATGGACTGTCTCTATCCTGTAGTGTGTTATTACAGTGGGAGGGATGATGGGCTGATGGACTGTCTCTATGCTGTAGTGTGTTATTGCAGTGGGATGGATGATGGGCTGATGGACTGTCTCTATCCTGTAGTGTGTTATTACAGTGGGAGGGATGATCAGCTGATGCACTGTCTCTATGCTGTAGTGTGTTATTACAATGGGATGGACGGATGGGCTGATAGACTGTCTCAATGCTGTAGTGTGTTATTACAATGGGATGGATGGGCTGATGGACTGTCTCTATGCTATAGTGTGTGATTACAATGGGATGGATGATGGGGTGATGGATTGTCTCTATGCTGTAGTGTGTTATTACAATGGGATGGATTATTGGCGGATGGACTGTCTCTATGCTGTAGTGTGTTATTACAATGGGATGCACAGATGGGCTGATGGACTGTCTCAATGCTGTAGTGTGTTATTACAATGGGGTGGATGAATGGGCTGATGGACTGTCTATGCTGAAGAGTGTTATTACAATGGGATGGATGATGGGCTGACGGATTGTCTCTATGCTGTAGTGTGTATTACAATGGGATGGACGATGGGCTGATGGACTGTCTATGCTGTAGTATGTTATTACAATGGGAAGGGTGGGCTGATGGACTGTCTCTATGCTGCAGTGTGTTATTACAATGGGATGGATGGATGGGCTGATGGACTGTCTATGCTGTAGTATGTTATTACAATGGGATGGATGAATGTGCTGATGGACTGTCTATGCTGTGGTGTGTTATTACAATGGGATGGATGATGGGCCGATGGATTGTCTCTATGCTGTAGTGTGTTATTACACTGGGATGGATGATGGGCCGATGGATTGTCTCTATGCTGTGGTGTGTTATTACAATGGGATGGATGATGGGCTGATGAACTGTCTCTATGCTGTAGTGTGTTATTACAATGGGATGGATGAATGGGCTGATGGACTGTCTATGCTGTGGTGCGTTATTAAAATGGGATGGATGATGGGCCGATGGATTGTCTCTATGCTGTAGTGTGTTATTACACTCGGATGGATGATGGGCCGATGGACTGGCGCTAACCTGTAGTGTGTTATAATAATGGGATGGATGATGGGCTGATGGACTGTCTCTATGCCGGAGTGTGTAATTACAATGGGATGGATGGGCTGATGGACTCTCTCCATGCTGTAGTGTATTATTACAATGGGATGCACAGATGGGCTGATAGACTGTCTCTATGCTGTAGTGTGTTATTACAATGTGATGGACAGTTGGGCTGATGGACTGTCTCTGTGCTGTAGTGCGTTATTACAATGGGATGGATGGATGGGCTGATGGACTGTCTATGCTGTAGTATGTTATTACAATGGGATGGATGATGGGCTGATGGACAGTCTATGCTGTAGTGTGTTATTACAATGGGATGGACAGATGGGCTGATTGACTGTCTCTATGCTGAAGTCTGTTATTACAATGGGATGGATGATGGTCCGATGGGCTGTCTCTGTGCTGTAGTGTCTTATTATAATGGGATTGATGGGCCGATGGACTGTCTGTCTCTATGCTGTAGTGTGTTATTACAATGGGATGGACGGGCCGATGGACTGTCTCTATGCTGTAGTGTGTTATCACAATGGGATGGAGAGATGGGCTGATGGAATGTCTGTATGCTGTAGTGTGTTATTACAATGGGATGGATAGATGGGCTGATGGACTGTCTCTATGCTGTAGTGTGTTATTACAATGGGATGGATGATGGACCGATGGATTGTGTCTATGCTGTAGTGCGTTATTACAATCGTATGGACAGATGGGATGACGGACTGTCCCTGTGCTGTAGTGTGTTATTACAATGGGATCGATGGATGGGCTGATGGACTGTCTATGCTGTAGTGTGTTATTACAATGGGATGGATGATGGGCTGATAGACAGTCTCTATGCTGTAGTGTGTTATTACAATGGGAAGGATGATGGGCTGATGGACAGTCTATGCTGTAGTATGTTATTACAATGGGACGGATGGGCTGATGGACTGTCTCTACGCTGTAGTGTGTTATTACAATGGGATGGACAGATGAGATGACGGACTGTCCCTATGCTGTAGTGTGTTATTACAATGGGATGGATGATGGGCTGATGGATTGTCTCTATACTGTAGTGTGTTATTACAATGGGATGGATGATGGGCCGATGGACTGTCTCTATGCTGTAGTGTGTTATTACAATGGGATGGACTGATGGGCTGATGGACTGTCTCTATGCTGTAGTATGTTATTACAATGGGAAGGACAGATGGGCTGATGGACTGTCTCTGTGCTGTAGTGTGTTATTACAATGGGATCGATGGATGGGCTGATGGACTGTCTATGCTGTAGTGTGTTATTACAATGGGATGGATGATGGGCTGATGGATTGTCTCTATGCTGTAGTGTGTCATTACAATGGGATTGATGATGGGCCGATGGACTGTCTCTATGCTGTAGTGTGTTATTGCAATGGGATGGATGATGAGCTGATGGACTGTCTCTATGCTGTACTGTGTTATTACAATGGGATGGATGATGGGCTGGTGAACTGTCTGTATGCTGTCGAGTGTTATTACAATGGGATGGACATATTGGCAGATGGACTGTCTCTATGCTGTAGTGTGTTATTACAATGGGATGGATGATGGGCTGATGGACTGTCTCCAAGCTGTAGTGTGTTATTACAATGGGATGGACGGATGGGCTGATAGACTGCCTCTATGCTGTAGTGCGATATTACAATGGGATGGATGATGGGTTGATGCACTGTCTCTGTGCTGTAGTGTGTTATTACAATGGGATGGATGAATGGGCTGATGGACTTTCTATGCTGTAGTGTGTTATTACAATGGGATGGATGATAGGCTGATGGATTGTCTCTATGCTGTAGTGTGTTATTACACTGGGATGGATGATGGGCCGATGGACTCTCTCCATGCTGTAGTTTATTATTACAATGGGATGCACAAATGGGCTGATGGACTGGCTCTGTGCTGTAGCGTGTTATTACAATGGGATGGATGGATGGGTTGATGGACTGTCTATGCTGTAGTATGTTATTACAATGGGATGGATGATGGGCTGATGGACTGTCTCTATGCTGCAGTGTGTTATTACAATGGGCTGGACAGATGGGCTGACGGACTGTCCCTATACTGTAGTGTGGTATTACAATGGGATGGACAGATGGGTTGATGGACTGTCTCTATGCTGTAGTGTGTTATTACAATGGGGTGGATGATGGGTTGATGGAGTGACTCTGTGCTGTAGTCTGTTATTACAAGGGGATGGACGGATGGGCTGATAGACTGTCTCCATGCTGTAGTGTGTTATTACAATGGGATGGATGATGGGCTGATGGACTGTCTCTATGCTGTAGTGTGTTATTACAATGGGATGGATGATGGGCTGATGGACTGTCTCTATGCTGTAGTGTATTTTTACAGTGGGATGGATGATGGATTGATGGACTGTCTCTATCCTGTAGTGTGTTATTACAGTGGGAGGGATGATCGGCTGATGCACTGTCTGTATGCTGTAGTGTGTTATTACAATGGGATGGACAGATGGGCTGATGGACTGTCTCTATGCTTTAGTGTCTTATTACTATGGGATGGACAGATGGGCTGATTGACTGTCTCTATGCTGTAGTCTGTTATTACAATGGGATGGATGATGGGCTGATGGACTGACTCTGTGCTGTAGTCTGTTATTACAAGGGGATGGTCGGATGGGCTGATAGACTGTCTCTATGCTGTAGTGTGTTATTACAATGGGATGGATGATGGGCTGATGGACTGTCTCTATGCTGTAGTGTGTTATTACAATGGGATGGACAGATGGGCTGATGGACTGTCTCTATGCTGTAGTGTCTTATTACTATGGGATGGACAGATGGGCTGATTGACTGTCTCTATGCTGTAGTCTGTTATTACAATGGGATGGATGATGGGCTGATGGACTGTCTCTATGCTGTAGTGTGTTATTGCAGTGGGATGGATGATGGGCTGATGGACTGTCTCTATCCTGTAGTGTGTTATTACAGTGGGAGGGATGATCAGCTGATGCACTGTCTCTATGCTGTAGTGTGTTATTACAATGGGATGGACGGATGGGCTGATAGACTGTCTCAATGCTGTAGTGTGTTATTACAATGGGATGGATGGGCTGATGGACTGTCTCTATGCTATAGTGTGTGATTACAATGGGATGGATGATGGGGTGATGGATTGTCTCTATGCTGTAGTGTGTTATTACAATGGGATGGATTATTGGCGGATGGACTGTCTCTATGCTGTAGTGTGTTATTACAATGGGATGCACAGATGGGCTGATGGACTGTCTCAATGCGGTAGTGTGTTATTACAATGGGGTGGATGAATGGGCTGATGGACTGTCTATGCTGAAGAGTGTTATTACAATGGGATGGATGATGGGCTGATGGATTGTCTCTATGCTGTAGTGTGTATTACAATGGGATGGATGATGGGCTGATGGACTGTCTATGCTGTAGTGTGTTATTACAATGGGATGGATGATGGGCTGATGGATTGTCTCTATGCTGTAGTGTGTCATTACAATGGGATTGATGATGGGCCGATGGACTGTCTCTATGCTGTAGTGTGTTATTGCAATGGGATGGATGATGAGCTGATGGACTGTCTCTATGCTGTACTGTGTTATTACAATGGGATGGATGATGGGCTGGTGAACTGTCTGTATGCTGTCGAGTGTTATTACAATGGGATGGACATATTGGCAGATGGACTGTCTCTATGCTGTAGTGTGTTATTACAATGGGATGGATAATGGGCTGATGGACTGTCTCCAAGCTGTAGTGTGTTATTACAATGGGATGGATGATGGGCTGATGGATTGTCTCTATGCTGTAGTGTGTTATTACACTGGGATGGATGATGGGCCGATGGACTCTCTCCATGCTGTAGTTTATTATTACAATGGGATGCACAAATGGGCTGATGGACTGGCTCTGTGCTGTAGCGTGTTATTACAATGGGATGGATGGATGGGTTGATGGACTGTCTATGCTGTAGTATGTTATTACAATGGGATGGATGATGGGCTGATGGACTGTCTCTATGCTGCAGTGTGTTATTACAATGGGCTGGACAGATGGGCTGACGGACTGTCCCTATACTGTAGTGTGGTATTACAATGGGATGGACAGATGGGTTGATGGACTGTCTCTATGCTGTAGTGTGTTATTACAATGGGGTGGATGATGGGTTGATGGAGTGACTCTGTGCTGTAGTCTGTTATTACAAGGGGATGGACGGATGGGCTGATAGACTGTCTCCATGCTGTAGTGTGTTATTACAATGGGATGGATGATGGGCTGATGGACTGTCTCTATGCTGTAGTGTGTTATTACAATGGGATGGATGATGGGCTGATGGACTGTCTCTATGCTGTAGTGTATTTTTACAGTGGGATGGATGATGGATTGATGGACTGTCTCTATCCTGTAGTGTGTTATTACAGTGGGAGGGATGATCGGCTGATGCACTGTCTGTATGCTGTAGTGTGTTATTACAATGGGATGGACAGATGGGCTGATGGACTGTCTCTATGCTTTAGTGTCTTATTACTATGGGATGGACAGATGGGCTGATTGACTGTCTCTATGCTGTAGTCTGTTATTACAATGGGATGGATGATGGGCTGATGGACTGACTCTGTGCTGTAGTCTGTTATTACAAGGGGATGGTCGGATGGGCTGATAGACTGTCTCTATGCTGTAGTGTGTTATTACAATGGGATGGATGATGGGCTGATGGACTGTCTCTATGCTGTAGTGTGTTATTACAATGGGATGGACAGATGGGCTGATGGACTGTCTCTATGCTGTAGTGTCTTATTACTATGGGATGGACAGATGGGCTGATTGACTGTCTCTATGCTGTAGTCTGTTATTACAATGGGATGGATGATGGGCTGATGGACTGTCTCTATGCTGTAGTGTGTTATTGCAGTGGGATGGATGATGGGCTGATGGACTGTCTCTATCCTGTAGTGTGTTATTACAGTGGGAGGGATGATCAGCTGATGCACTGTCTCTATGCTGTAGTGTGTTATTACAATGGGATGGACGGATGGGCTGATAGACTGTCTCAATGCTGTAGTGTGTTATTACAATGGGATGGATGGGCTGATGGACTGTCTCTATGCTATAGTGTGTGATTACAATGGGATGGATGATGGGGTGATGGATTGTCTCTATGCTGTAGTGTGTTATTACAATGGGATGGATTATTGGCGGATGGACTGTCTCTATGCTGTAGTGTGTTATTACAATGGGATGCACAGATGGGCTGATGGACTGTCTCAATGCGGTAGTGTGTTATTACAATGGGGTGGATGAATGGGCTGATGGACTGTCTATGCTGAAGAGTGTTATTACAATGGGATGGATGATGGGCTGATGGATTGTCTCTATGCTGTAGTGTGTATTACAATGGGATGGATGATGGGCTGATGGACTGTCTATGCTGTAGTATGTTATTACAATGGGAAGGGTGGGCTGATGGACTGTCTCTATGCTGCAGTGTGTTATTACAATGGGATGGATGGATGGGCTGATGGACTGTCTATGCTGTAGTATGTTATTACAATGGGATGGATGTTGGGCTGATGGATTGTCTCTATGCTGTAGTGTGTTATTACACTGGGATGGATGGGCTGATGTACTCTCTCTATGCTGTAGTTTATTATTACAATGGGATGCACAGATGGGATGATAGACTGTCTCTATGCTGTAGTGTGTTATTACAATGGGATGGACAGATGGGCTGATGGACTGTCTCTGTGCTGTAGTGTGTTATTACAATGGGATGGATGATGGGCTGATGGACTGTCTCTATGCTGTAGTGTGTTATTGCAGTGGGATGGATGATGGGCTGATGGACTGTCTCTATCCTGTAGTGTGTTATTACAGTGGGAGGGATGATCAGCTGATGCACTGTCTCTATGCTGTAGTGTGTTATTACAATGGGATGGATGGGCTGATGGACTGTCTCTATGCTATAGTGTGTGATTACAATGGGATGGATGATTTGGTGATGGATTGTCTCTATGCTGTAGTGTGTTATTACAACAGGATGGATTATTGGCGGATGGACTGTCTCTATGCTGTAGTGTGTTATTACAATGGGATGCACAGATGGGCTGATGGACTGTCTCAATGCTGTAGTGTGTTATTACAAAGGGGTGGATGAATGGGCTGATGGACTGTCTATGCTGAAGAGTGTTATTACAATGGGATGGATGATGGGCTGATGGATTGTCTCTATGCTGTAGTGTGTATTACAATGGGATGGATGATGGGCTGATGGACTGTCTATGCTGTAGTATGTTATTACAATGGGAAGGGTGGGCTGATGGACTGTCTCTATGCTGCAGTGTGTTATTACAATGGGATGGATGGATGGGCTGATGGACTGTCTATGCTGTAGTATGTTATTACAATGGGATGGATGTTGGGCTGATGGATTGTCTCTATGCTGTAGTGTGTTATTACACTGGGATGGATGGGCTGATGTACTCTCTCTATGCTGTAGTTTATTATTACAATGGGATGCACAGATGGGATGATAGACTGTCTCTATGCTGTAGTGTGTTATTACAATGGGATGGACAGATGGGCTGATGGACTGTCTCTGTGCTGTAGTGTGTTATTACAATGGGATGGATGATGGGCTGATGGACTGTCTCTATGCTGTAGTGTGTTATTGCAGTGGGATGGATGATGGGCTGATGGACTGTCTCTATCCTGTAGTGTGTTATTACAGTGGGAGGGATGATCAGCTGATGCACTGTCTCTATGCTGTAGTGTGTTATTATAATGGGATGGACGGATGGGCTGATAGACTGTCTCAATGCTGTAGTGTGTTATTACAATGGGATGGATGGGCTGATGGACTGTCTCTATGCTATAGTGTGTGATTACAATGGGATGGATGATGTGGTGATGGATTGTCTCTATGCTGTAGTGTGTTATTACAATAGGATGGATTATTGGCGGATGGACTGTCTCTATGCTGTAGTGTGTTATTACAATGGGATGCACAGATGGGCTGATGGACTGTCTCAATGCTGTAGTGTGTTATTACAAAGGGGTGGATGAATGGGCTGATGGACTGTCTATGCTGAAGAGTGTTATTACAATGGGATGGATGATGGGCTGATGGATTGTCTCTATGCTGTAGTGTGTATTACAATGGGATGGATGATGGGCTGATGGACTGTCTATGCTGTAGTATGTTATTACAATGGGAAGGGTGGGCTGATGGACTGTCTCTATGCTGCAGTGTGTTATTACAATGGGATGGATGGATGGGCTGATGGACTGTCTATGCTGTAGTGTGTTATTACAATGGGATGGATGTTGGGCTGATGGATTGTCTCTATACTGTAGTCTGTTATTACAATGGGATGGATGATGGGCTGATGGACTGACTGTATGCTGTAGTGTGTTATTACAATGGGATGGACAGATGGGCTGATGGACTGTCTCTATGCTGTAGTGTCTTATTACTATGGGATGGACAGATGGGCTGATTGACTGTCTCTATGCTGTAGTCTGTTATTACAATGGGATGGATGATGGGCTGATGGACTGACTCTGTGCTGTAGTCTGTTATTACAAGGGGATGATCGGATGGGATGATGGACTGTCTCTGTGCTGTAGAGTGTTATTACAATGGGATCGATGGATGGGCTGATGGACTGTCTATGCTGTAGTGTGTTATTACAATGGGATGGATGATGGGCTGATGGATTGTCTCTATGCTGTAGTGTGTCATTACAATGGGATTGATGATGGCCCGATGGACTGTCTCTATGCTGTAGTGTGTTATTGCAATGGGATGGATGATGGGCTGATGGACTGTCTCTATGCTGTAGTGTGTTATTACAATGGGATGCACAGATGGGCTGATGGACTGTCTCAATGCTGTAGTGTGTTATTACAATGGGGTGGATGAATGGGCTGATGGACTGTCTATGCTGAAGAGTGTTATTACAATGGGATGGATGATGGGCTGATGGATTGTCTCTATGCTGTAGTGTGTATTACAATGGGTTGGATGATGGGCTGATGGACTGTCTATGCTGTAGTATGTTATTACAATGGGAAGGGTGGGCTGATGGACTGTCTCTATGCTGCAGTGTGTTATTACAATGGGATGGATGGATGGGCTGATGGACTGTCTATGCTGTAGTATGTTATTACAATGGGATGGATGTTGGGCTGATGGATTGTCTCTATGCTGTAGTCTGTTATTACAATGGGATGGATGATGGGCTGATGGACTGACTGTATGCTGTAGTGTGTTATTACAATGGGATGGACAGATGGGCTGATGGACTGTCTCTACGCTGTAGTGTGTTATTACAATGGGATGGATGATGGGCTGATGGACTGTCTCTATGCTGTAGTGTGTTATTACAATGGGATGGACAGATGGGCTGATGGACTGTCTCTATGCTGTAGTGTCTTATTACTATGGGATGGACAGATGGGCTGATTGACTGTCTCTATGCTGTAGTCTGTTATTACAATGGGATGGATGATGGGCTGATGGACTGTCTCTATGCTGTAGTGTGTTATTGCAGTGGGATGGATGATGGGCTGATGGACTGTCTCTATCCTGTAGTGTGTTATTACAGTGGGAGGGATGATCAGCTGATGCACTGTCTCTATGCTGTAGTGTGTTATTACAATGGGATGGACGGATGGGCTGATAGACTGTCTCAATGCTGTAGTGTGTTATTACAATGGGATGGATGGGCTGATGGACTGTCTCTATGCTATAGTGTGTGATTACAATGGGATGGATGATGGGGTGATGGATTGTCTCTATGCTGTAGTGTGTTATTACAATGGGATGGATTATTGGCGGATGGACTGTCTCTATGCTGTAGTGTGTTATTACAATGGGATGCACAGATGGGCTGATGGACTGTCTCAATGCTGTAGTGTGTTATTACAATGGGGTGGATGAATGGGCTGATGGACTGTCTATGCTGAAGAGTGTTATTACAATGGGATGGATGATGGGCTGATGGATTGTCTCTATGCTGTAGTGTGTATTACAATGGGTTGGATGATGGGCTGATGGACTGTCTATGCTGTAGTATGTTATTACAATGGGAAGGGTGGGCTGATGGACTGTCTCTATGCTGCAGTGTGTTATTACAATGGGATGGATGGATGGGCTGATGGACTGTCTATGCTGTAGTATGTTATTACAATGGGATGGATGTTGGGCTGATGGATTGTCTCTATGCTGTAGTCTGTTATTACAATGGGATGGATGATGGGCTGATGGACTGACTGTATGCTGTAGTGTGTTATTACAATGGGATGGACAGATGGGCTGATGGACTGTCTCTATGCTGTAGTGTCTTATTACTATGGGATGGACAGATGGGCTGATTGACTGTCTCTATGCTGTAGTCTGTTATTACAATGGGATGGATGATGGGCTGATGGACTGACTCTGTGCTGTAGTATGTTATTACAAGGGGATGGTCGGATGGGCTGATAGACTGTCTCTATGCTGTAGTGTGTTATTACAATGGGATGGATGATGGGCTGATGGACTGTCTCTATGCTGTAGTGTGTTATTACAATGGGATGGACAGATGGGCTGATGGACTGTCTCTATGCTGTAGTGTCTTATTACTATGGGATGGACAGATGGGCTGATTGACTGTCTCTATGCTGTAGTCTGTTATTACAATGGGATGGATGATGGGCTGATGGACTGTCTCTATGCTGTAGTGTGTTATTGCAGTGGGATGGACGGATGGGCTGATAGACTGTCTCAATGCTGTAGTGTGTTATTACAATGGGATGGATGGGCTGATGGACTGTCTCTATGCTATAGTGTGTGATTACAATGGGATGGATGATGGGGTGATGGATTGTCTCTATGCTGTAGTGTGTTATTACAATGGGATGGATTATTGGCGGATGGACTGTCTCTATGCTGTAGTGTGTTATTACAATGGGATGCACAGATGGGCTGATGGACTGTCTCAATGCTGTAGTGTGTTATTACAATGGGGTGGATGAATGGGCTGATGGACTGTCTATGCTGAAGAGTGTTATTACAATGGGATGGATGATGGGCTGATGGATTGTCTCTATGCTGTAGTGTGTATTACAATGGGTTGGATGATGGGCTGATGGACTGTCTATGCTGTAGTATGTTATTACAATGGGAAGGGTGGGCTGATGGACTGTCTCTATGCTGCAGTGTGTTATTACAATGGGATGGATGGATGGGCTGATGGACTGTCTATGCTGTAGTATGTTATTACAATGGGATGGATGTTGGGCTGATGGATTGTCTCTATGCTGTAGTGTGTTATTACACTGGGATGGATGGGCTGATGTACTCTCTCTATGCTGTAGTTTATTATTACAATGGGATGCACAGATGGGATGATAGACTGTCTCTATGCTGTAGTGTGTTATTACAATGGGATGGACAGATGGGCTGATGGACTGTCTCTGTGCTGTAGTGTGTTATTACAATGGGATGGATGATGGGCTGATGGACTGTCTCTATGCTGTAGTGTGTTATTGCAGTGGGATGGATGATGGGCTGATGGACTGTCTCTATGCTGTAGTGTGTTATTACAGTGGGAGGGATGAGCAGCTGATGCACTGTCTCTATGCTGTAGTGTGTTATTACAATGGGATGGACGGATGGGCTGATAGACTGTCTCAATGCTGTAGTGTGTTATTACAATGGGATGGATGGGCTGATGGACTGTCTCTATGCTATAGTGTGTGATTACAATGGGATGGATGATGTGGTGATGGATTGTCTCTATGCTGTAGTGTGTTATTACAATAGGATGGATTATTGGCGGATGGACTGTCTCTATGCTGTAGTGTGTTATTACAATGGGATGCACAGATGGGCTGATGGACTGTCTCAATGCTGTAGTGTGTTATTACAAAGGGGTGGATGAATGGGCTGATGGACTGTCTACGCTGAAGAGTGTTATTACAATGGGATGGATGATGGGCTGATGGATTGTCTCTATGCTGTAGTGTGTATTACAATGGGATGGATGATGGGCTGATGGACTGTCTATGCTGTAGTATGTTATTACAATGGGAAGGGTGGGCTGATGGACTGTCTCTATGCTGCAGTGTGTTATTACAATGGGATGGATGGATGGGCTGATGGACTGTCAATGCTGTAGTATGTTATTACAATGGGATGGATGTTGGGCTGATGGATTGTCTCTATGCTGTAGTGTGTTATTACACTGGGATGGATGGGCTGATGTACTCTCTCTATGCTGTAGTTTATTATTACAATGGGATGCACAGATGGGATGATAGACTGTCTCTATGCTGTAGTGTGTTATTACAATGGGATGGACAGATGGGCTGATGGACTGTCTCTGTGCTGTAGTGTGTTATTACAATGGGATGGATGATGGGCTGATGGACTGTCTCTATGCTGTAGTGTGTTATTGCAGTGGGATGGATGATGGGCTGATGGACTGTCTCTATCCTGTAGTGTGTTATCACAGTGGGAGGGATGATCAGCTGATGCACTGTCTCTATGCTGTAGTGTGTTATTACAATGGGATGGACGGATGGGCTGATAGACTGTCTCAATGCTGTAGTGTGTTATTACAATGGGATGGATGGGCTGATGGACTGTCTCTATGCTATAGTGTGTGATTACAATGGGATGGATGATGTGCTGATGGATTGTCTCTATGCTGTAGTGTGTTATTACGATGGGATGGATGATGGGCTGATGGACTGTCTCTATGCTGTAGTATGTTATTACAATGGGAAGGACAGATGGGATGATGGACTGTCTCTGTGCTGTAGTGTGTTATTACAATGGGATCGATGGATGGGCTGATGGACTGTCTATGCTGTAGTGTGTTATTACAATGGGATGGATGATGGGCTGATGGATTGTCTCTATGCTGTAGTGTGTCATTACAATGGGATTGATGATGGGCCGATGGACTGTCTCTATGCTGTAGTGTGTTATTGCAATGGGATGGATGATGGGCTGATGGACTGTCTCTATGCTGTACTGTGTTATTACAATGGGATGGATGATGGGCTGGTGAACTGTCTCTATGCTGTAGAGTGTTATTACAATGGGATGGACATATTGGCAGATGGACTGTCTCTATGCTATAGTGTGTTATTACAATGGGATGGATGATGGGCTGATGGACTGTCTCCATGCTGTAGTGTGTTATTACAATGGGATGGACGGATGGGCTGATAGACTGCCTCTATGCTGTAGTGCGATATTACAATGGGATGGATGATGGGTTGATGCACTGTCTCTGTGCTGTAGTGTGTTATTACAATGGGATGGACGGATGGGCTGATAGACTGTCTCAATGCTGTAGTGTGTTATTACAATGGGATGGACAGATGGGCTGATGGACTGTCTCTATGCTGTAGTGTGTTATTACAATGGGATGCACAGATGGGCTGATGGACTGTCTCAATGCTGTAGTGTGTTATTACAATGGGGTGGATGAATGGGCTGATGGACTGTCTATGCTGAAGAGTGTTATTACAATGGGATGGATGATGGGCTGATGGATTGTCTCTATGCTGTAGTGTGTATTACAATGGGTTGGATGATGGGCTGATGGACTGTCTATGCTGTAGTATGTTATTACAATGAGAAGGGTGGGCTGATGGACTGTCTCTATGCTGCAGTGTGTTATTAAAATGGGATGGATGGATGGGCTGATGGACTGTCTATGCTGTAGTATGTTATTACAATGGGATGGATGTTGGGCTGATGGATTGTCTCTATGCTGTAGTCTGTTATTACAATGGGATGGATGATGGGCTGATGGACTGACTGTATGCTGTAGTGTGTTATTACAATGGGATGGACAGATGGGCTGATGGACTGTCTCTATGCTGTAGTGTCTTATTACTATGGGATGGACAGATGGGCTGATTGACTGTCTCTATGCTGTAGTCTGTTATTACAATGGGATGGATGATGGGCTGATGGACTGACTCTGTGCTGTAGTCTGTTATTACAAGGGGATGGTCGGATGGGCTGATAGACTGTCTCTATGCTGTAGTGTGTTATTACAATGGGATGGATGATGGGCTGATGGACTGTCTCTATGCTGTAGTGTGTTATTACAATGGGATGGACAGATGGGCTGATGGACTGTCTCTATGCTGTAGTGTCTTATTACTATGGGATGGACAGATGGGCTGATTGACTGTCTCTATGCTGTAGTCTGTTATTACAATGGGATGGATGATGGGCTGATGGACTGTCTCTATGCTGTAGTGTGTTATTGCAGTGGGATGGATGATGGGCTGATGGACTGTCTCTATCCTGTAGTGTGTTATTACAGTGGGAGGGATGATCAGCTGATGCACTGTCTCTATGCTGTAGTGTGTTATTACAATGGGATGGACGGATGGGCTGATAGACTGTCTCAATGCTGTAGTTTGTTATTACAATGGGATGGATGGGCTGATGGACTGTCTCTATGCTATAGTGTGTGATTACAATGGGATGGATGATGGGGTGATGGATTGTCTCTATGCAGTAGTGTGTTATTACAATGGGATGGATTATTGGCGGATGGACTGTCTCTATGCTGTAGTGTGTTATTACAATGGGATGCACAGATGGGCTGATGGACTGTCTCAATGCTGCAGTGTGTTATTACAATGGGGTGGATGAATGGGCTGATGGACTGTCTATGCTGAAGAGTGTTATTACAATGGGATGGATGATGGGCTGATGGATTGTCTCTATGCTGTAGTGTGTAATACAATGGGTTGGATGATGGACTGATGGACTGTCTATGCTGTAGTATGTTATTACAATGGGAAGGGTGGGCTGATGGACTGTCTCTATGCTGCAGTGTGTTATTACAATGGGATGGATGGATGGGCTGATGGACTGTCTATGCTGTAGTATGTTATTACAATGGGATGGATGTTGGGCTGATGGATTGTCTCTATGCTGTAGTGTGTTATTACACTGGGATGGATGGGCTGATGTACTCTCTCTATGCTGTAGTTTATTATTACAATGGGATGCACAGATGGGATGATAGACTGTCTCTATGCTGTAGTGTGTTATTACAATGGGATGGACAGATGGGCTGATGGACTGTCTCTGTGCTGTAGTGTGTTATTACAATGGGATGGATGATGGGCTGATGGACTGTCTCTATGCTGTAGTGTGTTATTGCAGTGGGATGGATGATGGGCTGATGGACTGTCTCTATCCTGTAGTGTGTTATTACAGTGGGAGGGATGATCAGCTGATGCACTGTCTCTATGCTGTAGTGTGTTATTACAATGGGATGGACGGATGGGCTGATAGACTGTCTCAATGCTGTAGTGTGTTATTACAATGGGATGGATGGGCTGATGGACTGTCTCTATGCTATAGTGTGTGATTACAATGGGATGGATGATGTGGTGATGGATTGTCTCTATGCTGTAGTGTGTTATTACAATAGGATGGATTATTGGCGGATGGACTGTCTCTATGCTGTAGTGTGTTATTACAATGGGATGCACAGATGGGCTGATGGACTGTCTCAATGCTGTAGTGTGTTATTACAAAGGGGTGGATGAATGGGCTGATGGACTGTCTATGCTGAAGAGTGTTATTACAATGGGATGGATGATGGGCTGATGGATTGTCTCTATGCTGTAGTGTGTATTACAATGGGATGGATGATGGGCTGATGGACTGTCTATGCTGTAGTATGTTATTACAATGGGAAGGGTGGGCTGATGGACTGTCTCTATGCTGCAGTGTGTTATTACAATGGGATGGATGTTGGGCTGATGGATTGTCTCTATGCTGTAGTGTTATTACACTGGGATTGATGGGCTGATGTACTCTCTCTATGCTGTAGTTTATTATTACAATGGGATGCACAGATGGGATGATAGACTGTCTCTATGCTGTAGTGTGTTATTACAATGGGATGGACAGATGGGCTGATGGACTGTCTCTGTGCTGTAGTGTGTTATTACAATGGGATGGATGTTGGGCTGATGGATTGTCTCTATGCTGTAGTGTTATTACACTGGGATGGATGGGCTGATGTACTCTCTCTATGCTGTAGTTTATTATTACAATGGGATGCACAGATGGGATGATAGACTGTCTCTATGCTGTAGTGTGTTATTACAATGGGATGGACAGATGGGCTGATGGACTGTCTCTGTGCTGTAGTGTGTTATTACAATGGGATGGATGGATGGGCTGATGGACTGTCTATGCTGTACTATGTTATTACAATGGGATGGATGATGGGCTGATGGACTGTCTCTATGCTGTAGTGTGTTAGTAGAATGGGATGGACAGATGGGCTGACGGACTGTCCCTATACTGTAGTGTTTTATTACAGTGGGATGGACAGATGAGTTGATGGACTGTCTCTGTGCTGTAATGTGTTATTACAATGGGATGGACGGATGGGCTGATAGACTGTCTCTGTGCTGTAGTGTGTTATTACGATGGGATGGATGATGGGCTGATGGACTGTCTCTATGCTGTAGTATGTTATTACAATGGGAAGGACAGATGGGATGATGGACTGTCTCTGTGCTGTAGTGTGTTATTACAATGGGATCGATGGATGGGCTGATGGACTGTCTATGCTGTAGTGTGTTATTACAATGGGATGGATGATGGGCTGATGGATTGTCTCTATGCTGTAGTGTGTCATTACAATGGGATTGATGATGGGCCGATGGACAGTCTCTATGCTGTAGTGTGTTATTGCAATGGGATGGATGATGGGCTGATGGACTGTCTCTATGCTGTACTGTGTTATTACAATGGGATGGATGATGGGCTGGTGAACTGTCTCTATGCTGTAGTGTGTTATTACAATAGGATGGATTATTGGCGGATGGACTGTCTCTATGCTGTAGTGTGTTATTACAATGGGATGCACAGATGGGCTGATGGACTGTCTCAATGCTGTAGTGTGTTATTACAAAGGGGTGGATGAATGGGCTGATGGACTGTCTATGCTGAAGAGTGTTATTACAATGGGATGGATGATGGGCTGATGGATTGTCTCTATGCTGTAGTGTGTATTACAATGGGATGGATGATGGGCTGATGGACTGTCTATGCTGTAGTATGTTATTACAATGGGAAGGGTGGGCTGATGGACTGTCTCTATGCTGCAGTGTGTTATTACAATGGGATGGATGGATGGGCTGATGGACTGTCTATGCTGTAGTATGTTATTACAATGGGATGGATGTTGGGCTGATGGATTGTCTCTATGCTGTAGTGTTATTACACTGGGATGGATGGGCTGATGTACTCTCTCTATGCTGTAGTTTATTATTACAATGGGATGCACAGATGGGATGATAGACTGTCTCTATGCTGTAGTGTGTTATTACAATGGGATGGACAGATGGGCTGATGGACTGTCTCTGTGCTGTAGTGTGTTATTACAATGGGATGGATGGATGGGCTGATGGGACTGTCTATGCTGTACTATGTTATTACAATGGGATGGATGATGGGCTGATGGACTGTCTCTATGCTGTAGTGTGTTAGTAGAATGGGATGGACAGATGGGTTGACGGACTGTCCCTATACTGTAGTGTTTTATTACAGTGGGATGGACAGATGAGTTGATGGACTGTCTCTGTGCTGTAATGTGTTATTACAATGGGATGACGGATGGGCTGATAGACTGTCTCTGTGCTGTAGTGTGTTATTACGATGGGATGGATGATGGGCTGATGGACTGTCTCTATGCTGTAGTATGTTATTACAATGGGAAGGACAGATGGGATGATGGACTGTCTCTGTGCTGTAGTGTGTTATTACAATGGGATGGATGGATGGGCTGATGGACTGTCTATGCTGTAGTATGTTATTACAATGGGATGGATGTTGGTCTGATGGATTGTCTCTATGCTGTAGTGTGTCATTACAATGGGATTGATGATGGGCCGATGGACTGTCTCTATGCTGTAGTGTGTTATTGCAATGGGATGGATGATGGGCTGATGGTCTGTCTCTATGCTGTAGTGTGTTATTACAATGGGGTGGATGATGGGTTGATGGAGTGACTCTGTGCTGTAGTCTGTTATTACAAGGGGATGGACGGATGGGCTGATAGTCTGTCTCCATGCTGTAGTGTGTTATTACAATGGGATGGATGATGGGCTGATGGACTGTCTCTATGCTGTAGTGTGTTATTACAATGGGATGGATGATGGGCTGATGGATTGTCTCTATGCTGTAGTGTGTATTACAATGGGATGGATGATGGGCTGATGGACTGTCTATGCTGTAGTATGTTATTACAATGGGAAGGGTGGGCTGATGGACTGTCTCTATGCTGCAGTGTGTTATTACAATGGGATGGATGGATGGGCTGATGGACTGTCTATGCTGTAGTATGTTATTACAATGGGATGGATGTTGGGCTGATGGATTGTCTCTATGCTGTAGTGTTATTACACTGGGATGGATGGGCTGATGTACTCTCTCAATGCTGTAGTTTATTATTACAATGGGATGCACAGATGGGATGATAGACTGTCTCTATGCTGTAGTGTGTTATTACAATGGGATGGACAGATGGGCTGATGGACTGTCTCTGTGCTGTAGTGTGTTATTACAATGGGATGGATGGATGGGCTGATGGACTGTCTATGCTGTATTATGTTATTACAATGGGATGGATGATGGGCTGATGGACTGTCTCTATGCTGTAGTGTGTTAGTAGAATGGGATGGACAGATGGGCTGACGGACTGTCCCTATACTGTAGTGTTTTATTACAGTGGGATGGACAGATGAGTTGATGGACTGTCTCTGTGCTGTAATGTGTTATTACAATGGGATGGACGGATGGGCTGATAGACTGTCTCTGTGCTGTAGTGTGTTATTACGATGGGATGGATGATGGGCTGATGGACTGTCTCTATGCTGTAGTATGTTATTACAATGGGAAGGACAGATGGGATGATGGACTGTCTCTGTGCTGTAGTGTGTTATTACAATGGGATCGATGGATGGGCTGATGGACTGTCTATGCTGTAGTGTGTTATTACAATGGGATGGATGATGGGCTGATGGAATGTCTCTATGCTGTAGTGTGTCATTACAATGGGATTGATGATGGGCCGATGGACTGTCTCTATGCTGTAGTGTGTTATTGCAATGGGATGGATGATGGGCCGATGGACTGTCTCTATGCTGTACTGTGTTATTACAATGGGATGGATGATGGGCTGGTGAACTGTCTCTATGCTGTAGAGTGTTATTACAATGGGATGGACATATTGGCAGATGGACTGTCTCTATGCTATAGTGTGTTATTACAATGGGATGGATGATGGGCTGATGGACTGTCTCCATGCTGTAGTGTGTTATTACAATGGGATGGACGGATGGGCTGATAGACTGCCTCTATGCTGTAGTGCGATATTACAATGGGATGGATGATGGGTTGATGCACTGTCTCTGTGCTGTAGTGTGTTATTACAATGGGATGGATGAATGGGCTGATGGACTTTCTATGCTGTAGTGTGTTATTACAATGGGATGGATGATGGGCTGATGGATTGTCTCTATGCTGTAGTGTGTTATTACACTGCGATGGATGATGGGCCGATGGACTCTCTCCATGCTGTAGTTTATTATTACAATGGGATGCACAGATGGGCTGATGGACTGGCTCTGTGCTGTAGCGTGTTATTACAATGGGATGGATGGATGGGCTGATGGACTGTCTATGCTGTAGTATGTTATTACAATGGGATGGATGATGGGCTGATGGACTGTCTCTATGCTGCAGTGTGTTATTACAATGGGCTGGGCAGATGGGCTGACGGACTGTCCCTATACTGTAGTGTTTTATTACAATGGGATGGACAGATGGGTTGATGGTCTGTCTCTATGCTGTAGTGTGTTATTACAATGGGGTGGATGATGGGTTGATGGAGTGACTCTGTGCTGTAGTCTGTTATTACAAGAGGATGGACGGATGGGCTGATAGTCTGTCTCCATGCTGTAGTGTGTTATTACAATGGGATGGATGATGGGCTGATGGACTGTCTCTATGCTGTAGTGTGTTATTACAATGGGATGGATGATGGGCTGATGGATTGTCTCTATGCTGTAGTGTGTATTACAATGGGATGGATGATGGGCTGATGGACTGTCTATGCTGTAGTATGTTATTACAATGGGAAGGGTGGGCTGATGGACTGTCTCTATGCTGCAGTGTGTTATTACAATGGGATGGATGGATGGGCTGATGGACTGTCTATGCTGTAGTATGTTATTACAATGGGATGGATGTTGGGCTGATGGATTGTCTCTATGCTGTAGTGTTATTACACTGGGATGGATGGGCTGATGTACTCTCTCTATGCTGTAGTGTGTTATTACAATGGGATGGACAGATGGGCTGATGGACTGTCTCTGTGCTGTAGTGTGTTATTACAATGGGATGGATGGATGGGCTGATGGACTGTCTATGCTGTACTATGTTATTACAATGGGATGGATGATGGGCTGATGGACTGTCTCTATGCTGTAGTGTGTTAGTAGAATGGGATGGACAGATGGGCTGACGGACTGTCCCTATACTGTAGTGTTTTATTACAGTGGGATGGACAGATGAGTTGATGGACTGTCTCTGTGCTGTAATGTGTTATTACAATGGGATGGACGGATGGGCTGATAGACTGTCTCTGTGCTGTAGTGTGTTATTACGATGGGATGGATGATGGGCTGATGGACTGTCTCTATGCTGTAGTATGTTATTACAATGGGAAGGACAGATGGGATGATGGACTGTCTCTGTGCTGTAGTGTGTTATTACAATGGGATCGATGGATGGGCTGATGGACTGTCTATGCTGTAGTGTGTTATTACAATGGGATGGATGATGGGCTGATGGATTGTCTCTATGCTGTAGTGTGTCATTACAATGGGATGGATGATGGGCTGATGGACTGTCTCTATGCTGTACTGTGTTATTACAATGGGTTGGATGATGGGCTGGTGAACTGTCTCTATGCTGTAGAGTGTTATTACAATGGGATGGACATATTGGCAGATGGACTGTCTCTATTCTATAGTGTGTTATTACAATGGGATGGATGATGGGCTGATGGACTGTCTCCATGCTGTAGTGTGTTATTACAATGGGATGGACGGATGGGCTGATAGACTGCCTCTATGCTGTAGTGCGATATTACAATGGGATGGATGATGGGTTGATGCACTGTCTCTGTGCTGTAGTGTGTTATTACAATGGGATGGATGAATGGGCTGATGGACTTTCTATGCTGTAGTGTGTTATTACAATGGGATGGATGATGGGCTGATGGATTGTCTCTATGCTGTAGTGTGTTATTACACTGCGATGGATGATGGGCCGATGGACTCTCTCCATGCTGTAGTTTATTATTACAATGGGATGCACAGATGGGCTGATGGACTGGCTCTGTGCTGTAGCGTGTTATTACAATGGGATGGATGGATGGGCTGATGGACTGTCTATGCTGTAGTATGTTATTACAATGGGATGGATGATGGGCTGATGGACTGTCTCTATGCTGCAGTGTGTTATTACAATGGGCTGGGCAGATGGGCTGACGGACTGTCCCTTTACTGTAGTGTTTTATTACAATGGGATGGACAGATGGGTTGATGGTCTGTCTCTATGCTGTAGTGTGTTATTACAATGGGGTGGATGATGGGTTGATGGAGTGACTCTGTGCTATAGTCTGTTATTACAAGGGGATGGACGGATCGGCTGATAGTCTGTCTCCATGCTGTAGTGTGTTATTACAATGGGATGGATGATGGGCTGATGGACTGTCTCTATGCTGTAGTGTGTTATTACAATGGGATGGATGATGGGCTGATGGACTGTCTCTATGCTGTAGTGTATTTTTACAGTGGGATGGATGATGGGCTGATGGACTGTCTCTATACTGTAGTGTGTTATTACAGTGGGAGGGATGATCGGCTGATGCACTGTCTGTATGCTGTAGTGTGTTATTACAATGGGATGGACAGATGGGCTGATGGACTGTCTCTATGCTGTAGTGTCTTATTACTATGGGATGGACAGATGGGCTGATTGACTGTCTCTATGCTGTAGTCTGTTATTACAATGGGATGGATGATGGGCTGATGGACTGACTCTGTGCTGTAGTCTGTTATTACAAGGGGATGGAATGATGGGCTGATAGACTGTCTCTATGCTGTAGTGTGTTATTACAATGGGATGGATGATGGGCTGATGGACTGTCTCTATGCTGTAGTGTATTTTTACAGTGGGATGGATGATGGGCTGATGGACTGTCTCTATCCTGTAGTGTGTTATTACAGTGGGAGGGATGATCGGCTGATGCAGTGTCTCTATGCTGTAGTGTGTTATTACAATGGGATGGACAGATGGGCTGATGGACTGTCTCTATGCTGTAGTGTCTTATTACTATGGGATGGACAGATGAGCTGATTGACTGTCTCTATGCTGTAGTCTGTTATTACAATGGGATGGATGATGGGCTGATGGACTGTCTCTATGCTGTAGTGTGTTATTGCAGTGGGATGGATGATGGGCTGATGGACTGTCTCTATCCTGTAGTGTGTTATTACAGTGGGAGGGATGATCAGCTGATGCACTGTCTCTATGCTGTAGTGTGTTATTACAATGGGATGGACGGATGGGCTGATAGACTGTCTCAATGCTGTAGTGTGTTATTACAATGGGATGGATGGGCTGATGGACTGTCTCTATGCTATAGTGTGTGATTACAATGGGATGGATGATGGGGTGATGGATTGTCTCTATGCTGTAGTGTGTTATTACAATGGGATGGATTATTGGCGGATGGACTGTCTCTATGCTGTAGTGTGTTATTACAATGGGATGCACAGATGGGCTGATGGACTGTCTCAATGCTGTAGTGTGTTATTACAATGGGGTGGATGAATGGGCTGATGGACTGTCTATGCTGAAGAGTGTTATTACAATGGGATGGATGATGGGCTGATGGATTGTCTCTATGCTGTAGTGTGTATTACAATGGGATGGATGATGGGCTGATGGACTGTCTATGCTGTAGTATGTTATTACAATGGGAAGGGTGGGCTGATGGACTGTCTCTATGCTGCAGTGTGTTATTACAATGGGATGGATGGATGGGCTGATGGACTGTCTATGCTGTAGTATGTTATTACAATGGGATGGATGTTGGGCTGATGGATTGTCTCTATGCTGTAGTGTGTTATTACACTGGGATGGAATGGCTGATGTACTCTCTCTATGCTGTAGTTTATTATTACAATGGGATGCACAGATGGGATGATAGACTGTCTCTATGCTGCAGTGTGTTATTACAATGGGATGGACAGATGGGCTGATGGACTGTCTCTGTGCTGTAGTGTGTTATTACAATGGGATGGATGATGGGCTGATGGACTGTCTCTATGCTGTAGTGTGTTATTGCAGTGGGATGGATGATGGGCTGATGGTCTGTCTCTATCCTGTAGTGTGTTATTACAGTGGGAGGGATGATCAGCTGATGCACTGTCTCTATGCTGTAGTGTGTTATTACAATGGGATGGACGGATGGGCTGATAGACTGTCTCAATGCTGTAGTGTGTTATTACAATGGGATGGATGGGCTGATGGACTGTCTCTATGCTATAGTGTGTGATTACAATGGGATGGATGATGGGGTGATGGATTGTCTCTATGCTGTAGTGTGTTATTACAATGGGATGGATTATTGGCGGATGGACTGTCTCTATGCTGTAGTGTGTTATTACAATGGAATGCACAGATGGGCTGATGGACTGTCTCAATGCTGTAGTGTGTTATTACAATGGGGTGGATGAATGGGCTGATGGACTGTCTATGCTGAAGAGTGTTATTACAATGGGATGGATGATGGGCTGATGGATTGTCTCTATGCTGTAGTGTGTATTACAATGGGATGGATGATGGGCTGATGTACTGTCTATGCTGTAGTATGTTATTACAATGGGAAGGGTGGGCTGATGGACTGTCTCTATGCTGCAGTGTGTTATTACAATGGGATGGATGGATGGGCTGATGGACTGTCTATGCTGTAGTATGTTATTACAATGAGATGGATGTTGGGCTGATGGATTGTCTCTATGCTGTAGTGTGTTATTACACTGGGATGGATGGGCTGATGTACTCTCTCTATGCTGTAGTTTATTATTACAATGGGATGCACAGATGGGATGATAGACTGTCTCTATGCTGTAGTGTGTTATTACAATGGGATGGACAGATGGGCTGATGGACTGTCTCTGTGCTGTAGTGTGTTATTACAATGGGATGGATGGATGGGCTGATGGACTGCCTATGCTGTACTATGTTTTTACAATGGGATGGATGATGGGCTGATGGACTGTCTCTATGCTGTAGTGTGTTAGTAGAATGGGATGGACAGATAGGCTGACGGACTGTCCCTATACTGTAGTGTTTTATTACAGTGGGATGGACAGATGAGTTGATGGACTGTCTCTATGCTGTAGTGTGTTATTACAATGGGATGGACGGATGGGCTGATAGACTGTCTCTGTGCTGTAGTGTGTTATTACGATGGGATGGATGATGGGCTGATGGACTCTCTATGCTGTAGTGTGTTATTACAATGGGATGGATGGATGGGCTGATGGACTGTCTATGCTGTAGTATGTTATTACAATGGGATGGATGATGGGCTGATGGACTGTCTCTATGCTGTAGTGTGATATTACAATGGGATGGATGATGGGCTGATGGACTGTCACTATGCTGTAGTGTGTTATTACAATGGGATGGATGATAGGCTGATGGACTGTCTCTATGCTGTTGTGTGTTATTACAATGGGAAGGACAGATGGGCTGATTGACTGTCTCTATGCTGTCGTGTGTTATTACAATGGGATTGATGATGGGCTGATGGACTGTCTCCATGCTGTAGTGTGTTATTACAATGGGATGGACAGATGGGCTGATGGACTGTCTCTGTGCTGTAGTGTGTTATTACAATGGGATGGATGGATGGGCCGATGGACTGTCTATGCTGTAGTGTGTTATTACAATGGGATGGATGATGGGCTGATGGACTGTCTCTATGCTGTAGTGTGTTATTACAATGGCATGGACAGATGGGCTGACGGACTGTCCCTATACTGTAGTGTGTTATTACAATGGGGTGGACAGATGAGTTGATGGACTGTCTCTATGCTGTAGTGTGTTATTACAATGGGGTGGATGATGGGTTGATGGACTGACTCTATGCTGTAGTGTGTTATTACAATGGGATGGACGGATGGGCTGATGGACTGTCTATATGCTGCAGTGTGTTAGTACAATGGGATGGTTGATGGGCTGATGGAATGACTCTATGCCGTAGTGTGTTATTACAATGGGCTGGACGGATGGGCTGATGGACAGTCTCTATGCTGTAGTGTCTTATTACTATGGGATGGACAGATGGGCTGATGGACTGTCTATATGCTGCAGTGTGTTAGTACAATGGGATGGTTGATGGGCTGATGGAATGACTCTATGCCGTAGTGTGTTATTACAATGGGCTGGACGGATGGGCTGATGGACTGTCTCTATGCTGTAGTGTCTTATTACTATGGGATGGACAGATGGGCTGATTGACTGTCTCTATGCTGAAGTCTGTTATTACAATGGGATGGATGATGGTCCGATGGACTGTCTCTGTGCTGTAGTGTCTTATTATAATGGGATTGATGTGCCGATGGACTGTCTGTCTCTATGCTGTAGTGTGTTATTACAATGGGATGGACGGATGGGCTGATAGACTGTCTCTATGCTGTAGTGTGTTATTACAATGGGATGGATGGATGGGCTGATGGACTGTCTATGCTGTAGTATGTTATTACAATGGGATGGATGATGGGCTGATGGACTGTCTCTATGCTGTAGTGTGATAATACAATGGGATGGATGATGGGCTGATGGACTGTCACTATGCGGTAGTGTGTTATTACAATGGGATGGACAGATGGGCTGATGGACTGTCTCAATGCTGTAGTGTGTTATTACAATGGGTTGGATGAACGGGCTGATGGACTGTCTATGCTGAAGAGTGTTATTACAATGGGATGGATGATGGGCTGATGGATTGTCTATGCTGTAGTATGTTATTACAATGGGAAGGGTGGGCAGATGGACTGTCTCTATGCTGCAGTCTGTTATTTCAATGGGATGGATGGATGGGCTGATGGACTGTCTATGCTGTAGTATGTTATTACAATGGGATGGATGTTGGGCTGATGGATTGTCTCTATGCTGTAGTGTGTTATTACACTGGGATGGATGGGCTGATGTACTCTCTCTATGCTGTAGTTTATTATTACAATGGGATGCACAGATGGGATGATAGACTGTCTCTATGCTGTAGTGTGTAATTACAATGGGATGGACAGATGGGCTGATGGACTGTCTCTGTGCTGTAGTGTGTTATTACAATGGGATGGATGGATGGGCTGATGGACTGTCTATGCTGTACTATGTTATTACAATGGGATGGATGATGGGCCGATGGACTGTCTCTATGCTGTAGTGTGTTATTACAATGGGATGGACGGATGGGCTGATAGACTGTCTCTGTCCTGTAGTGTGTTATTACGATGGGATGGATGATGGGCTGATAGACTGTCTCTGTGCTGTAGTGTGTTATCACGATGGGATGGATGATGGGCTGATGGACTGTCTCTATGCTGTAGTGTGTTATTACAATGGGATGGACAGATGGGCTGATGGACTGTCTCTGTGCTGTAGTGTGTTATTACAATGGGATGGATGAATGGGCTGATGGACTGTCTATGCTGTAGTGTGTTATTACAATGGGACGGACAGATGGGCTGATGGACTGTCTATATGCCGCAGTGTGTTAGTACAATGGGATGGTTGATGGGCTGATGGAATGACTCTATGCCGTAGTGTGTTATTACAATGGGCTGGACGGATGGGCTGATGGACTGTCTCTAGCTGTAGTGTCTTATTACTATGGGATGGACAGATGGGCTGATGGACTGTCTATATGCTGCAGTGTGTTAGTACAATGGGAAGGTTGATGGGCTGATGGAATGACTCTATGCCGTAGTGTGTTATTACAATGGGCTGGACAGATGGGCTGATGGACTGTCTCTATGCTGTAGTGTGTTATTACAATGGGATGGACGGATGGGCTGATAGACTGTCTCTGTGCTGTAGTGTGTTATTACGATGGGATGGATGATGGGCTGATGGACTCTCTATGCTGTAGTGTGTTATTACAATGGGATGGATGGATGGGCTGATGGACTGTCTATGCTGTAGTATGTTATTACAATGGGATGGATGATGGGCTGATGGACTGACTCTATGCTGTAGTGTGATATTACAATGGGATGGATGATGGGCTGATGGACTGTCTCTATCCTGTAGTGTGTTATTATAGTGGGAGGGATGATCGGCTGATGCACTGTCTCTATGGTGTAGTGTGTTATTACAATGGGATGGACGGATGGGCTGATAGACTGTCTCAATGCTGTAGTGTGTTATTACAATGGGATGCATGGGCTGATGGACTGTCTCTATGCTATAGTGTGTGATTACAGTGGGATGGATGATGGGTTGATGGATTGTCTCTATGCTGTAGTGTGTTATTACAAAGGGATGGATTATGGGCGGATGGACTGTCTCTATGCTGTAGTGTGTTATTACAATGGGATGCACAGATGGGCTGATGGACTGTCTCTGTGCTGTAGTGTGTTATTACAATGGGGTGGATGAATGGGCTGATGGACTGTCTATGCTGAAGAATGTTATTACAATGGGATGGATGATGGGCTGATGGATTGTCTCTATGCTGTAGTGTTTATTACAATGGGATGGATGATGGGCTGATGGACTGTCTATGCTGTAGTATGTTATTACAATGGGAAGGGTGGGCTGATGGACTGTCTCTATGCTGCAGTGTGTTATTACAATGGGATGGATGGATGGGCTGATGGACTGTCTATGCTGTAGTATGTTATTACAATGGGATGGATGTTGGGCTGATGGATTGTCTCTATGCTGTAGTGTATTATTACACTGTGATGGATGGGCTGATGTACTCTCTCTATGCTGTAGCTTATTATTACAATGAGATGCACAGATGGGATGATAGACTGTCTCTATGCTGTAGTGTGTTATTACAATGGGATGGACAGATGGGCTGATGGACTGTCTCTGTGCTGTAGTGTGTTATTACGATGGGATGGATGATGGGCTGATGGACTGTCTCTATGCTGTAGTGTGTTATTACAATGGGATGGACAGATGGGCTGATGGACTGTCTCTGTGCTGTAGTGTGTTATTACAATGGGATGGATGAATGGGCTGATGGACTGTCTATGCTGTAGTGTGTTATTACAATGGGACGGACAGATGGGCTGATGGACTGTCTATATGCTGCAGTGTGTTAGTACAATGGGATGGTTGATGGGCTGATGGAATGACTCTATGCCGTAGTGTGTTATTACAATGGGCTGGACGGATGGGCTGATGGACTGTCTCTATGCTGTAGTGTCTTATTACTATGGGATGGACAGATGGGCTGATGGACTGTCTATATGCTGCAGTGTGTTAGTACAATGGGATGGTTGATGGGCTGATGGAATGACTCTATGCCGTAGTGTGTTATTACAATGGGCTGGAATGATGGGCTGATGGACTGTCTCTATGCTGTAGTGTCTTATTACTATGGGATGGACAGATGGGCTGATTGACTGTCTCTATGCTGAAGTCTGTTATTACAATGGGATGGATGATGGTCCGATGGACTGTCTCTGTGCTGTAGTATCTTATTATAATGGGATTGATGGGCCGATGGACTGTCTGTCTCTATGCTGTAGTGTGTTATTACAATGGGATGGACAGATGGGCTGATGGACTGTCTCTGTGCTGTAGTGTGTTATTACAATGGGATGGATGAATGGGCTGATGGACTGTCTATGCTGTAGTATGTTATTACAATGGGATGGATGATGGGCTGATGGACTGTCGCTATGCTGTAGTGTGATATTACAATGGGATGGATGATGGGCTGATGGACTGTCACTATGCTGTAGTGTGTTATTACAATGGGATGGACAGATGGGCTGATGGACTGTCTCAATGCTGTAGTGTGTTATTACAATGGGGTGGATGAATGGGCTGATGGACTGTCTATGCTGAAGTGTGTTATTACAATGGGATGGATGATGGGCTGATGGACTGTCTATGCTGTAGTATGTTATTACAATGGGAAGGGTGGGCAGATGGACTGTCTCTATGCTGCAGTGTGTTATTACAATGGGATGGATGGATGGGCTGATGGACTGTCTATGCTGTAGTATGTTATTACAATGGGATGGATGTTGGGCTGATGGATTGTCTCTATGCTGTAGTGTGTTATTACACTGGGATGGATGGGCTGATGTACTCTCTCTATGCTGTAGTTTATTATTACAATGGGATGCACAGATGGGATGATAGACTATCTCTATGCTGTAGTGTGTAATTACAATGGGATGGACAGATGGGCTGATGGACTGTCTCTGTGCTGTAGTGTGTTATTACAATGGGATGGATGGATGGGCTGATGGACTGTCTATGCTGTACTATGTTATTACAATGGGATGGATGATGGGCCGATGGACTGTCTCTATGCTGTAGTGTGTTATTACAATGGGATGGACGGATGGGCTGATAGACTGTCTCTGTGCTGTAGTGTGTTATTACGATGGGATGGATGATGGGCTGATGGACTGTCTCTATGCTGTAGTGTGTTATTACAATGGGATGGACAGATGGGCTGATGGACTGTCTCTGTGCTGTAGTGTGTTATTACAATGGGATGGATGAATGGGCTGATGGACTGTCTATGCTGTAGTGTGTTATTACAATGGAATGGATGGATGGGCTGATGGACTGTCTATGCTGTAGTATGTTATTACAATGGGATGGATGATGGGCTGATGGACTGTCTCTATGCTATAGTGTGATATTGCAATGGGATGGATGATGGGCTGATGGACTGTCACTATGCTGTAGTGTGTTATTACAATGGGATGGATGATAGGCTGATGGACTGTCTCTATGCTGTTGTGTGTTATTACAAAGGGAAGGACAGATGGGCTGATTGACTGTCTCTATGCTGTCGTGTGTTATTACAATGGGATGGATGATGGGCTGATGGACTGTCTCCATGCTGTAGTGTGTTATTACAATGGGATGGATGGATGGGCTGATGGACTGTCTATGCTGTAGTGTGTGATTACAATGGGATGGATGATGGGGTGATGGATTGTCTCTATGCTGTAGTGTGTTATTACAATGGGATGGATTATGGGCGGATGGACTGTCTCTATGCTGTAGTGTGTTATTACAATGGGATGCACAGATGGGCTGATGGACTCTCTCTGTGCTGTAGTGTGTTATTACAATGGGGTGGATGAATGGGCTGATGGACTGTCTCTGTGCTGTAGTGTGTTATTACGATGGGATGGATGATGGGCTGATGGACTGTCTCTATGCTGTAGTGTGTTATTACAATGGGATGGACAGATTGGCTGATGGACTGTCTCTGTGCTGTAGTGTGTTATTACAATGGGATGGATGAATGGGCTGATGGACTGTCTATGCTGTAGTGTGTTATTACAATGGGACGGACAGATGGGCTGATGGACTGTCTATATGCTGCAGTGTGTTAGTACAATGGGATGGTAGATGGGCTGATGGAATGACTCTATGCCGTAGTGTGTTATTACAATGGGCTGGACGGATGGGCTGATGGACTGTCTCTATGCTGTAGTGTCTTATTACTATGGGATGGACAGATGGGCTGATGGACTGTCTATATGCTGCAGTGTGTTAGTACAATGGGATGGTTGATGGGCTGATGGAATGACTCTATGCCGTAGTGTGTTATTACAATGGGCTGGACGGATGGGCTGATGGACTGTCTCTATGCTGTAGTGTCTTATTACTATGGGATGGACAGATGGGCTGATTGACTGTCTCTATGCTGAAGTCTGTTATTACAATGGGATGGATGATGGTCCGATGGACTGTCTCTGTGCTGTAGTATCTTATTATAATGGGATTGATGGGCCGATGGACTGTCTGTCTGTATGCTGTAGTGTGTTATTACAATGGGATGGACGGATGGGTTGATAGACTGTCTCTATGCTGTAGTGTGTTATTACAATGGGATGGATGGATGGGCTGATGGACTGTCTATGCTGTAGTATGTTATTACAATGGGATGGATGATGGGCTGATGGACTGTCGCTATGCTGTAGTGTGATATTACAATGGGATGGATGATGGGCTGATGGACTGTCACTATGCTGTAGTGTGTTATTACAATGGGATGGACCGATGGGCTGATGGACTGTCTCTATGCTGTAGTGTGTTATTACAATGGGATGGACAGATGGGCTGATGGACTGTCTCTGTGCTGTAGTGTGTTATTATAATGGGATGGATGAATGGGCTGATGGACTGTCTATGCTGTAGTGTGTTATTACAATGGGACGGACAGATGAATTGATGGACTGTCTATATGCTGCAGTGTGTTAGTACAATGGGATGGTTGATGGGCTGATGGAATGACTCTATGCCGTAGTGTGTTATTACAATGGGCTGGACGGATGGGCTGATGGACTGTCTCTATGCTGTAGTGTCTTATTACTATGGGATGGACAGATGGGCTGATGGACTGTCTATGCTGTACTATGTTATTACAATGGGATGGATGATGGGCTGATGGACTGTCTCTATGCTGTAGTGTGTTAGTACAATGGGATGGACAGATGGGCTGACGGACTGTCCCTATACTGTAGTGTTTTATTACAGTGGGATGGACAGATGAGTAGATGGACTGTCTCTATGCTGTAGTGTGTTTTTACAATGGGATGGACGGATGGGCTGATAGACTGTCTCTGTGCTGTAGTGTGTTATTACGATGGGATGGATGATGGGCTGATGGACTCTCTAGGCTGTAGTGTGTTATTACAATGGGATGGATGGATGGGCTGATGGACTGTCTATGCTGTAGTATGTTATTACAATGGGATGGATGATGGGCTGATGGACTGTCTGTATGCTGTAGTGTGATAATACAATGGGATGGATGATGGGCTGATGGACTGTCACTATACTGTAGTGTGTTATTACAATGGGATGGATGATAGGCTGATGGACTGTCTCTATGCTGTTGTGTGTTATTACAATGGGATGGACAGATGGGCTGATGGACTGTCTCTGTGCTGTAGTGTGTTATTACAATGGGATGGATGGATGGGCTGATGGACTGTCTATGCTGTACTATGTTATTACAATGGGATGGATGATGGGCCGATGGACTGTCTCTATGCTGTAGTGTGTTATTACAATGGGATGGATGGATGGGCTGATAGACTGTCTCTGTGCTGTAGTGTGTTATTACAATGGGATGGATGAATGGGCTGATGGACTGTCTCTATGCTGTAGTGTGATATTACAATGGGATGGATGATGGGCTGATGGACTGTCACTATGCTGTAGTGTGTTATTACAATGGGATGGATGATAGGCTGATGGACTGTCTCTATGCTGTTGTGTGTTATTACAATGGGAAGGACAGATGGGCTGATTGACTGTCTCTATGCTGTCGTGTGTTATTACAATGGGATGGATGATGGGCTGATGGACTGTCTCCATGCTGTAGTGTGTTATTACAATGGGATGGATGGATGGGCTGATGGACTGTCTATGCTGTAGTGTGTGATTACAATGGGATGGATGATGGGGTGATGGATTGTCTCTATGCTGTAGTGTGTTATTACAATGGGATGGATTATGGGCGGATGGACTGTCTCTATGCTGTAGTGTGTTATTACAATGGGATGCACAGATGGGCTGATGGACTGTCTCTGTGCTGTAGTGTGTTATTACAATGGGGTGGATGAATGGGCTGATGGACTGTCTATGCTGAAGAGTGTTATTACAATGGGATGGATGATGGGCTGATGGATTGTCTCTATGCTGTAGTGTGTATTACAATGGGATGGATGATGGGCTGATGGACTGTCTATGCTGTAGTATGTTATTACAATGGGAAGGGTGGGCTGATGGACTGTCTCTATGCTGCAGTGTGTTATTATAATGGGATGCATGGATGGGCTGATGGACTGTCTATGCTGTAGTATGTTATTACAATGGGATGGAATTTGGGCTGATGGATTGTCTCTATGCTGTAGTGTGTTATTACACTGGGATGGATGGGCTGATGTACTCTCTCTATGCTGTAGTTTATTATTACAATGGGATGCACAGATGGGATGATAGACTGTCTCCATGCTGTATTGTGTTATTACAATGGGATGGACAGATGGGCTGATGGACTGTCTCTGTGCTGTAGTGTGTTATTACAATGGGATGGATGGATAGGCTGATGGACTGTCTATGCTGTACTATGTTATTACAATGGGATGGATGATGGGCTGATGGACTGTCTCTATGCTGTAGTGTGTTAGTACAATGGGATGGACAGATGGGCTGACGGACTGTCCCTATACTGTAGTGTTTTATTACAGTGGGATGGACAGATGAGTTGATGGACTGTCTCTATGCTGTAGTGTGTTTTTACAATGGGATGGACGGATGGGCTGATAGACTGTCTCTGTGCTGTAGTGTGTTATTACGATGGGATGGATGACGGGCTGATGGACTCTCTATGCTGTAGTGTGTTATTACAATGGGATGGATGGATGGGCTGATGGACTGTCTATGCTGTAGTATGTTATTACAATGGGATGGATGATGGGCTGATGGACTGTCTCTATGCTGTAGTGTGATATTACAATGGGATGGATGATGGGCTGATGGACTGTCACTATACTGTAGTGTGTTATTACAATGGGATGGATGATAGGCTGATGGACTGTCTCTATGCTGTTGTGTGTTATTACAATGGGATGGACAGATGGGCTGATGGACTGTCTCTGTTCTGTAGTGTGTTATTACAATGGGATGGATGGATGGGCTGATGGACTGTCTATGCTGTAGTGTGTTATTACAATGGGATGGATGATGGGCTGATGGACTGTCTCTATGCTGTAGTGTGTTATTACAATGGGATGGATGAATGGGCTGATGGACTTTCTATGCTGTAGTGTGTTATTACAATGGGATGGATGATGGGCTGATGGATTGTCTCTATGCTGTAGTGTGTTATTACACTGGGATGGATGATGGGCAGATGGACTCTCTCCATGCTGTAGTTTATTATTACAATGGGATGCACAGATGGGCTGATGGACTGGCTCTGTGCTGTAGCGTGTTATTACAATGGGATGGATGGATGGGCTGATTGACTGTCTCTATGCTGAAGTCTGTTATTACAATGGGATGGATGATGGTCCGATGGACTGTCTCTGTGCTGTAGTATCTTATTATAATGGGATTGATGGGCCGATGGACTGTCTGTCTCTATGCTGTAGTGTGTTATTACAATGGGATGGACGGATGGGCTGATAGACTGTCTCTATGCTGTAGTGTGTTATTACAATGGGATGGATGGATGGGCTGATGGACTGTCTATGCTGTAGTATGTTATTACGATGGGATGGATGATGGGCTGATGGACTGTCTCTATGCTGTAGTGTGATATTACAATGGGATGGATGATGGGCTGATGGACTGTCACTATGCTGTAGTGTGTTATTACAATGGGATGGACAGATGGGCTGATGGACTGTCTCAATGCTGTAGTGTGTTATTACAATGGGGTGGATGAATGGGCTGATGGACTGTCTATGCTGAAGAGTGTTATTACAATGGGATGGATGATGGGCTGATGGATTGTCTCTATGCTGTAGTGTGTATTACAATGGGATGGATGATGGGCTGATGGACTGTCTATGCTGTAGTATGTTATTACAATGGGAAGGGTGGGCAGATGGACTGTCTCTATGCTGCAGTGTGTTATTACAATGGGATGGATGGATGGGCTGATGGACTGTCTATGCTGTAGTATGTTATTACAATGGGATGGATGTTGGGCTGATGGATTGTCTCTATGCTGTAGTGTGTTATTACACTGGGATGGATGGGCTGATGTACTCTCTCTATGCTGTAGTTTATTATTACAATGGGATGCACAGATGGGATGATAGACTGTCTCTATGCTGTAGTGTGTAATTACAATGGGATGGACAGATGGGCTGATGGACTGTCTCTGTGCTGTAGTGTGTTATTACAATGGGATGGATGGATGGGCTGATGGACTGTCTATGCTGTACTATGTTATTACAATGGGATGGATGATGGGCCGACGGACTGTCTCTATGCTGTAGTGTGTTATTACAATGGGATGGACGGATGGGCTGATAGACTGTCTCTGTGCTGTAGTGTGTTATTACGATGGGATGGATGATGGGCTGATGGACTGTCTCTATGCTGTAGTGTGTTATTACAATGGGATGGACAGATGGGCTGATGGACTGTCTCTGTGCTGTAGTGTGTTATTACAATGGGATGGATGAATGGGCTGATTGACTGTCTATGCTGTAGTGTGTTATTACAATGGAATGGATGGATGGGCTGATGGACTGTCTATGCTGTAGTATGTTATTACAATGGGATGGATGATGGGCTGATGGACTGTCTCTATGCTGTAGTGTGATATTACAATGGGATGGATGATGGGCTGATGGACTGTCACTATGCTGTAGTGTGTTATTACAATGGGATGGATGATAGGCTGATGGACTGTCTCTATGCTGTTGTGTGTTATTACAATGGGAAGGACAGATGGGCTGATTGACTGTCTCTATGCTGTCGTGTGTTATTACAATGGGATGGATGATGGGCTGATGGACTGTCTCCATGCTGTAGTGCGTTATTACAATGGGATGGATGGATGGGCTGATGGACTGTCTATGCTGTAGTGTGTGATTACAATGGGATGGATGATGGGGTGATGGATTGTCTCTATGCTGTAGTGTGTTATTACAATGGGATGGATTATGGGCGGATGGACTGTCTCTATGCTGTAGTGTGTTATTACAATGGGATGCACAGATGGGCTGATGGACTGTCTCTGTGCTGTAGTGTGTTATTACAATGGGGTGGATGAATGGGCTGATGGACTGTCTATGCTGAAGAGTGTTATTACAATGGGATGGATGATGGGCTGATGGATTGTCTCTATGCTGTAGTGTGTATTACAATGGGATGGATGTTGGGCTGATGGACTGTCTATGCTGTAGTATGTTATTACAACCGGAAGGGTGGGCTGATGGACTGTCTCTATGCTGCAGTGTGTTATTATAATGGGATGGATGGATGGGCTGATGGACTGTCTATGCTGTAGTATGTTATTATAATGGGATGGATGTTGGGCTGATGGATTGTCTTTATGCTGTAGTGTGTTATTACACTGGGATGGATGGGCTGATGTACTCTCTCTATGCTGTAGTTTATTATTACAATGGGATGCACAGATGGGATGATAGACTGTCTCCATGCTGTAGTGTGTTATTACAATGGGATGGACAGATGGGCTGATGGACTGTCTCTGTGCTGTAGTGTGTTATTACAATGGGATGGATGGATGAGCTGATGGACTGTCTATGCTGTACTATGTTATTACAATGGGATGGATGATGGGCTGATGGACTGTCTCTATGCTGTAGTGTGTTAGTACAATGGGATGGACAGATGGGCTGACGGACTGTCCCTATACTGTAGTGTTTTATTACAGTGGGATGGACAGATGAGTTGATGGACTGTCTATATGCTGTAGTGTGTTTTTACAATGGGATGGACGGATGGGCTGATAGACTGTCTCTGTGCTGTAGTGTGTTATTACGATGGGATGGATGATGGGCTGATGGACTGTCACTATACTGTAGTGTGTTATTACAATGGGATGGATGATAGGCTGATGGACTGTCGCTATGCTGTTGTGTGTTATTACAATGGGATGGACAGATGGGCTGATGGACTGTCTCTGTGCTGTAGTGTGTTATTACAATGGGATGGATGGATGGGCTGATGGACTGTCTATGCTGTAGTGTGTTATTACAATGGGATGGATGATGGGCTGATGGACTGTCTCTATGCTGTAGTGTGTTATTACACTGGAATGGATGATGGGCCGATGGACTCTCTCCATGCTGTAGTTTATTATTACAATGGGATGCACAGATGGGCTGATGGACTGGCTCTGTGCTGTAGCGTGTTATTACAATGGGATGGATGGATGGGCTGATGGACTGTCTATGCTGTAGTATGTTATTACAATGGGATGGATGATGGGCTGATGGACTGTCTCTATGCTGCAGTGTGTTATTACAATGGGCTGGACAGATGGGCTGACGGACTGTCCCTATACTGTAGTGTGTTATTACAATGGGATGGACAGATGGGTTGATGGACTGTCTCTATGCTGTAGTGTGTTATTACAATGGGGTGGATGATGGGTTGATGGACTGACTCTGTGCTGTAGTCTGCTATTACAAGGCGATGGACGGATGGGCTGATAGACTGTCTCTATGCTGTAGTGTGTTATTACAATGGGATGGATGATGGGCTGATGGACTCTCTATGCTGTAGTGTGTTAATACAATGGGATGGATGATGGGCTGATGGATTGTCTCTATGCTGTAGTGTATTTTTACAGTGGGATGGATGATGGGCTGATGGACTGTCTCTATCCTGTAGTGTGTTATTACAGTGGGAGGGATGATCGGCTGATGCACTGTTTCTATGCTGTAGTTTATTATTACAATGGGATGCACAGATGGGATGATAGACTGTCTCCATGCTGTAGTGTGTTATTACAATGGGATGGACAGATGGGCTGATGGACTGTCTCTGTGCTGTAGTGTGTTATTACAATGGGATGGATGGATAGGCTGATGGACTGTCTATGCTGTACTATGTTATTACAATGGGATGGATGATGGGCTGATGGACTGTCTCTATGCTGTAGTGTGTTAGTACAATGGGATGGACAGATGGGCTGACGGACTGTCCCTATGCTGTAGTGTTTTATTACAGTGGGATGGACAGATGAGTTGATGGACTGTCTCTATGCTGTAGTGTGTTTTTACAATGGGATGGACGGATGGGCTGATAGACTGTCTCTGTGCTGTAGTGTGTTATTACGATGGGATGGATGACGGGCTGATGGACTCTCTATGCTGTAGTGTGTTATTACAATGGGATGGATGGATGGGCTGATGGACTGTCTATGCTGTAGTATGTTATTACAATGGGATGGATGATGGGCTGATGGACTGTCTCTATGCTGTAGTGTGATATTACAATGGGATGGATGATGGGCTGATGGACTGTCACTATACTGTAGTGTGTTATTACAATGGGATGGATGATAGGCTGATGGACTGTCTCTATGCTGTTGTGTGTTATTACAATGGGATGGACAGATGGGCTGATGGACTGTCTCTGTTCTGTAGTGTGTTATTACAATGGGATGGATGGATGGGCTGATGGACTGTCTATGCTGTAGTGTGTTATTACAATGGGATGGATGATGGGCTGATGGACTGTCTCTATGCTGTAGTGTGTTATTACAATGGGATGGATGAATGGGCTGATGGACTTTCTATGCTGTAGTGTGTTATTACAATGGGATGGATGATGGGCTGATGGATTGTCTCTATGCTGTAGTGTGTTATTACACTGGGATGGATGATGGGCAGATGGACTCTCTCCATGCTGTAGTTTATTATTACAATGGGATGCACAGATGGGCTGATGGACTGGCTCTGTGCTGTAGCGTGTTATTACAATGGGATGGATGGATGGGCTGATTGACTGTCTCTATGCTGAAGTCTGTTATTACAATGGGATGGATGATGGTCCGATGGACTGTCTCTGTGCTGTAGTATCTTATTATAATGGGATTGATGGGCCGATGGACTGTCTGTCTCTATGCTGTAGTGTGTTATTACAATGGGATGGACGGATGGGCTGATAGACTGTCTCTATGCTGTAGTGTGTTATTACAATGGGATGGATGGATGGGCTGATGGACTGTCTATGCTGTAGTATGTTATTACAATGGGATGGATGATGGGCTGATGGACTGTCTCTATGCTGTAGTGTGATATTACAATGGGATGGATGATGGGCTGATGGACTGTCACTATGCTGTAGTGTGTTATTACAATGGGATGGACAGATGGGCTGATGGACTGTCTCAATGCTGTAGTGTGTTATTACAATGGGGTGGATGAATGGGCTGATGGACTGTCTATGCTGAAGAGTGTTATTACAATGGGATGGATGATGGGCTGATGGATTGTCTCTATGCTGTAGTGTGTATTACAATGGGATGGATGATGGGCTGATGGACTGTCTATGCTGTAGTATGTTATTACAATGGGAAGGGTGGGCAGATGGACTGTCTCTATGCTGCAGTGTGTTATTACAATGGGATGGATGGATGGGCTGATGGACTGTCTATGCTGTAGTATGTTATTACAATGGGATGGATGTTGGGCTGATGGATTGTCTCTATGCTGTAGTGTGTTATTACACTGGGATGGATGGGCTGATGTACTCTCTCTATGCTGTAGTTTATTATTACAATGGGATGCACAGATGGGATGATAGACTGTCTCTATGCTGTAGTGTGTAATTACAATGGGATGGACAGATGGGCTGATGGACTGTCTCTGTGCTGTAGTGTGTTATTACAATGGGATGGATGGATGGGCTGATGGACTGTCTATGCTGTACTATGTTATTACAATGGGATGGATGATGGGCCGATGGACAGTCTCTATGCTGTAGTGTGTTATTACAATGGGATGGACGGATGGGCTGATAGACTGTCTCTGTGCTGTAGTGTGTTATTACGATGGGATGGATGATGGGCTGATGGACTGTCTCTATGCTGTAGTGTGTTATTACAATGGGATGGACAGATGGGCTGATGGACTGTCTCTGTGCTGTAGTGTGTTATTACAATGGGATGGATGAATGGGCTGATGGACTGTCTATGCTGTAGTGTGTTATTACAATGGAATGGATGGATGGGCTGATGGACTGTCTATGCTGTAGTATGTTATTACAATGGGATGGATGATGGGCTGATGGACTGTCTCTATGCTGTAGTGTGATATTACAATGGGATGGATGATGGGCTGATGGACTGTCACTATGCTGTAGTGTGTTATTACAATGGGATGGATGATAGGCTGATGGACTGTCTCTATGCTGTTGTGTGTTATTACAATGGGAAGGACAGATGGGCTGATTGACTGTCTCTATGCTGTCGTGTGTTATTACAATGGGATGGATGATGGGCTGATGGACTGTCTCCATGCTGTAGTGTGTTATTACAATGGGATGGAAGGATGGGCTGATGGACTGTCTATGCTGTAGTGTGTGATTACAATGGGATGGATGATGGGGTGATGGATTGTCTCTATGCTGTAGTGTGTTATTACAATGGGATGGATTATGGGCGGATGGACTGTCTCTATGCTGTAGTGTGTTATTACAATGGGATGCACAGATGGGCTGATGGACTGTCTCTGTGCTGTAGTGTGTTATTAAAATGGGGTGGATGAATGGGCTGATGGACTGTCTATGCTGAAGAGTGTTATTACAATGGGATGGATGATGGGCTGATGGATTGTCTCTATGCTGTAGTGTGTATTACAATGGGATGGATGATGGGCTGATGGACTGTCTATGCTGTAGTATGTTATTACAACGGGAAGGGTGGGCTGATGGACTGTCTCTATGCTGCAGTGTGTTATTATAATGGGATGGACAGATGGGCTGATGGACTGTCTCTGTGCTGTAGTGTGTTATTACAATGGGATGGATGAATGGGCTGATGGACTGTCTATGCTGTAGTGTGTTATTACAATGGAATGGATGGATGGGCTGATGGACTGTCTATGCTGTAGTATGTTATTACAATGGGATGGATGATGGGCTGATGGACTGTCTCTATGCTGTAGTGTGATATTGCAATGGGATGGATGATGGGCTGATGGACTGTCACTATGCTGTAGTGTGTTATTACAATGGGATGGATGATAGGCTGATGGACTGTCTCTATGCTGTAGTGTGTTAGTACAATGGGATGGACAGATGGGCTGACGGACTGTCCCTATACTGTAGTGTTTTATTCCAGTGGGATGGACAGATGAGTTGATGGACTGTCTCTATGCTGTAGTGTGTTTTTACAATGGGATGGACGGATGGGCTGATAGACTGTCTCTGTGCTGTAGTGTGTTATTACGATGGGATGGATGATGGGCTGATGGACTCTCTATGCTGTAGTGTGTTATTACAATGGGATGGATGGATGGGCTGATGGACTGTCTATGCTGTAGTATGTTATTACAATGGGATGGATGATGGGCTGATGGACTGTCTCTATGCTGTAGTGTGATATTACAATGGGATGGATGATGGGCTGATGTACTGTCACTATACTGTAGTGTGTTATTACAATGGGATGGATGGATGGGCTGATGGACTGTCTATGCTGTAGTGTGTTATTACAATGGGATGGATGATGGGCTGATGGACTGTCTCTATGCTGTAGTGTGTTATTACAATGGGATGGATGAATGGGCTGATGGACTTTCTATGCTGTAGTGTGTTATTACAATGGGATGGATGATGGGCTGATGGATTGTCTCTATGCTGTAGTGTGTTATTACACTGGGATGGATGATGGGCAGATGGACTCTCTCCATGCTGTAGTTTATTATTACAATGGGATGCACAGATGGGCTGATGGACTGGCTCTGTGCTGTAGCGTGTTATTACAGTGGGATGGATGATGGGCTGATGGACTGTCTCTATCCTGTAGTGTGTTATTACAGTGGGAGGGATGATCGGCTGTTGCACTGTTTCTATGCTGTAGTGTGTTATTACAATGGGATGGACAGATGGGCTGATGGACTGTCTCTATGCTGTAGTGTCTTATTACTATGGGATGGACAGATGGGCCGATTGACTGTCTCTATGCTGTAGTCTATTATTACAATGGGATGGATGATGGGCTGATGGACTGTCTCTATGCTGTAGTGTGTTATTGCAGTGGGATGGATGATGGGCTGATGGACTGTCTCTATCCTGTAGTGTGTTATTACAGTGGGAGGGATGATCGGCTGATGCACTGTCTCTATGCTGTAGTGTGTTATTACAATGGGATGGATGGGCTGATAGACTGTCTCTATGCTATAGTGTGATTACAATGGGATGGATGATGGGCTGATGGATTGTCTCTATGCTGCAGTGTGCATTACAATGGGATGGATGATGGGCTGATGGACTGTCTCTATGCTGTACTGTGTTATTACAATGGGATGGATGATGGGCTGGTGAACTGTCTCTATGCTGTAGAGTGTTATTACAATGGGATGGACATATTGGCAGATGGACTGTCTCTATGCTGTAGTGTGTTATTACAATGGGATGGATGATGGGCTGATGGACTGTCTCCATGCTGTAGTGTGTTATTACAATGGGATGGACGGATGGGCTGATAGACTGCCTCTATGCTGTAGCGCGATATTACAATGGGATGGATGATGGGTTGATGCACTGTCTCTGTGCTGTAGTGTGTTATTACAATGGGATGGATGAATGGGCTGATGGACTTTCTATGCTGTAGTGTGATATTACAATGGGATGGATGATGGGCTGATGGATTGTCTCTATGCTGTAGTGTGTTATTACACTGGGATGGATGATGGGCCGATGGACTCTCTCCATGCTGTAGTTTATTATTACAATGGGATGCACAGATGGGCTGATGGACTGGCTCTGTGCTGTAGCGTGTTATTACAATGGGATGGATGGATGGGCTGATGGACTGTCTATGCTGTAGTATGTTATTACAATGGGATGGATGATGGGCTGATGGACTGTCTCTATGCTGCAGTGTGTTATTACAATGGGCTGGACAGATGGGCTGAAGGACTGTCCCTATACTGTAGTGTGTTATTACAATGGGATGGACAGATGGGTTGATGGACTGTCTCTATGCTGTAGTGTGTTATTACAATGGGGTGGATGATGGGTTGATGGACTGACTCTGTGCTGTAGTCTGTTATTACAAGGCGATGGACGGATGGGCTGATAGACTGTCTCTATGCTGTAGTGTGTTATTACAATGGGATGGATGATGGGCTGATGGACTGTCTCTATGCTGTAGTGTGTTATTACAATGGGATGGATGATGGGCTGATGGACTGTCTCTATGCTGTAGTGTATTTGTACAGTGGGATGGATGATGGGCTGATGGACTGTCTCTATCCTGTAGTGTGTTATTACAGTGGGAGGGATGATCGGCTGATGCACTGTTTCTATGCTGTAGTGTGTTATTACAATGGGATGGACAGATGGGCTGATGGACTGTCTCTATGCTGTAGTGTGATATTACCATGGGATGGATGATGGGTTGATGGACTGGCTCTATGCTGTAATGTGTTATTACAATGGGATGGATGATGGGCCGATGGACTGTCTCCATGCTGTAGTGTGTTATTACAATGGGATGGATGATGGGCCGATGGACTATCTCTTTGCTGTAGTGTCTTATTACAAAGGGATGGACAGATGGGCTGATTGACTGTCTCTATGCTGCAGTGTGTTATTACAATGGGATGGATGATGGGCTGATGGACTGTCTATGCTGTAGTATGTTATTACAATGGGAAGGATGATGGGTTGATGGACTGGCTCTATGCTGTAGTGTGTTATTACAATGGGATGGATGATGGGCCGATGGACTGTCTCTATGCTGTAGTGTGTTATTACAATGGGATGGATGATGGGCTGATGGCCTGTCTCCATGCTGCAGTGTGTTATTACAATGGGATGGATGATGGGCCGATGGACTATCTCTTTGCTGTAGTGTCTTATTACAATGGGATGGACAGATGGGCTGATTGACTGTCTCTATGCTGCAGTGTGTTATTACAATGGGATGGATGATGGGCTGATGGACTGTCTATGCTGTAGTATGTTATTACAATGGGAAGAAAGGGCTGATGGACTGTCTCTATGCTATAGTGTGTTATGAGAATGGGATGGACGGATGGGCTGATGGACTGCCTGCATGCTGTAGTGTGTTATTACAATGGGATGGATGATGGGTTGATGGACTGTCTCTGTGCTATAGTGCGTTATTACAATGGGATGGATGAATGGGCTGATGGACTGTCTATGCTATAGTGTGTTATTACACTGGGATGGATGGGCTGATGTACTCTATGCTGTAGTGTGTTTTTACAATGGGATGCACAGATGGGATGATAGACTGTCTCTATGCTGTAGTGTGTTATTACAATGGGATGGACAGAAGGGCTGATGGACTGTCTCTGTGCTGTAGTGTGTTATTACAATGGGATGGACAGATGGGCTGATTGACTGTCTCTCTGCTGTCGTGTGTTATTACAATGGTATGAATGGGCTGATGGACTGTCTATGAGTAGTATGTTATTACAATGGGAAGAAAGAACTGATGGACTGTCTCTAAGCTGTAGTGTGTTATTACAATGGGGTGGATGATGGGTTGATGGACTGCCTCTATGCTGTAGAGTGTTATGACAATAGGATGGACGGATGGGCTGATGGACTGTCTCTATGCTGTAGTGTGTTATTACAATGGGGTGGATGATGGGTTGATGGACTGTCTCTATGCTGTAGTGTGTTATGACATTGGGATGGACAGATGGGCTGATGGACTGTCTCTGTGCTGTAGTGTGTTATTACAATACGATGGATGAATGGGCTGATGGACTGTCTCTATGCTGTAGTGTGTTATTGCAATGGGACGGTCAGATGGGCTGATGGACTGTCTATATGCTGCAGTGTGTTAGTACAATGGGATGGATGATGGGCTGATGGAATGACTCTATGCCGTAGTGTGTTATTACAATGGGCTGGACAAATGGGCTGATGGACTGTCTCTATGCTGTAGTGTCTTATTACTATGAGATGGACAGATGGGCTGATTGACAGTCTCTATGCTGAAGTCTGTTATTACAATGGGATGGATGATGGTCCGATGGACTGTCTCTGTGCTGTAGTGTCTTATTATAATGGGATTGATGGGCCGATGGACTGTCTGTCTCTATGCTGTAGTGTGTTATTACAATGGGATGGACGGGCCGATGGACTGTCTCTATGCTGTAGTGTGTTATCACAATGGGATGGACAGATGGGCTGATGGACTGTCTCTGTGCTGTAGTGTGTTATTACAATGGGATGGACAGATGGGCTGATTGACTGTCTCTCTGCTGTAGTGTGTTATTACAATGGTATGAATGGTCTGATGGACTGTCTCTAAGCTGTAGTGTGTTATTACAATGGGGTGGATGATGGGTTGATGGACTGCCTCTATGCTGTAGTGTGTTATGACAATGGGATGACGGATGGGCTGATGGACCGTCTCAATGCTGCAGTGTTTTATTACAAAGGGATGGATGATGGGCTGATGGACTGTCTCTATGCTGTAGTGTGTTATTAAATGGGATGGACGGATGGGCTGATAGACTGTCTCTATGCTGTAGTGTGATATTACCATGGGATGGATGATGGGTTGATGGACTGGCTCAATGCTGTAGTGTGTTATTACAATGGGATGAATGATGGGCCGATGGACTGTCTCTATGCTGTAGTGTGATATTACCATGGGATGGATGATGGGTTGATGGACTGGCTCTATGCTGTAGTGTGTTATTGCAATGGGATGGATGATGGGCCGATGGACTGTCTCTATGCTGTAGTGTGTTATTACAATGGGATGGATGGGCTGATGGACTGTCTCTATGCTGTTGTGATTACAATGGGATGGATGATGGGCTGATGGACTGTCTCTATGCTGTAGTGTCTTATTACTATGAGATGGACAGATGGGCTGATTGACAGTCTCTATGCTGAAGTCTGTTATTACAATGGGATGGATGATGGTCCGATGGACTGTCTCTGTGCTGTAGTGTCTTATTATAATGGGATTGATGGGCCGATGGACTGTCTGTCTCTATGCTGTAGTGTGTTATTACAATGGGATGGACGGGCCGATGGACTGTCTCTATGCTGTAGTGTGTTATCACAATGGGATGGAGAGATGGGCTGATGGACTGTCTCTATGCTGTAGTGTGTTATTACCATGGGATGGATAGATGGGCTGATGGACTGTCTCAATGCTGTAGTGTGTTATTACAATGGGATGGATGATGGGCCGATGGATTGTGTCTATGCTGTAGTGCGTTATTACAATCGGATGGATGATGGGCTGACGGCCTGTCTCCAAGCTGTAGTGTGTTATTACAATGGGATGGATGATGCTCTGATGGACTGTCTAAACGCTGTTGTGTGTTATTATAATGGGTTGGATGATGGGCTGATGGACTATCTCTTTGCTGTAGTGTGTAATTACAATGGGCTGGACAGATGGGCTGATTGACTGTCTCTATGCTGTAGTGTGTTATTACAATGGGATGGATGATGGGCTGATGGACTGTCTATGCTGTAGTATGTTATTACAATGGGAAGAAAGGGCTGATGGACTGTCTCTATGCTGTAGTGTGTTATGACAATGGGATGGACGGATGGGCTGATGGACTGTCTCTATGCTGCAGTGTTTTATTACAAAGGGATGGATGATGGGCTGATGGACTGTCTCTATGCTGTAGTGTGTTATTACAATGGGATGGACGGATGGGCTGATAGACTGTCTCTATGCTGTAGTGTGATATTACCATGGGATGGATGATGGGTTGATGGACTGGCTCTATGCTGTAGTGTGTTATTACAATGGGATGGAAGATGGGCCGATGGACTGTCTCTATGCTGTAGTGTGTTATTACAATGGGATGGATGATGGGCTGATGGCCTGTCTCCATGCTGTAGTGTGTCATTACAATGGGATGGATGATGGGCCGATGGACTATCTCTTTGCTGTAGTGTCTTATTACAATGGGATGGACAGATGGGCTGATTGACTGTCTCTATGCTGCAGTGTGTTATTACAATGGAATGGATGATGGGCTGATGGACTGTCTATGCTGTAGTATGTTATTATAATGGGAAGAAAGGGCTGATGGACTGTCTCTATGCTATAGTGTGTTATGAGAATGGGATGGACGGATGCGCTGATGGACTGCCTCCATGCTGTAGTGTGTTATTACAATGGGATGGACGATGGGTTGATGGACTGTCTCTGTGCTATAGTGCGTTATTACAATGGGATGGATGAATGGGCTGATAGACTGTCTATGCTATAGTGTGTTATTACAATGGGATGGATGTTGGGCTGATGGATTGTCTCTCTGCTGTAGTGTGTTATTACACTGGGATGGATGGGCTGATGTACTCTATGCTGTAGTTTATTATTACAATGGGATGCACAGATGGGATAATAGACTGTCTCTATGCTGTAGTGTGTTATTACAATGGGATGGACAGATGGGCTGATGGACTGTCTCTGTGCTGTAGTGTGTTATTACAATGGGATGGACAGATGGGCTGATTGACTGTCTCTCTGCTGTAGTGTGTTATTACAATGGTATGAATGGGCTGATGGACTGTCTCTAAGCTGTAGTGTGTTATTACAATGGGGTGGATGATGGGTTGATGGACTGCCTCTATGCTGTAGTGTGTTATGACAATGGGATGACGGATGGGCTGATGGACTGTCTCTATGCTGCGGTGTTTTATTACAAAGGGATGGATGATGGGCTGATGGACTGTCTCTATGCTGTAGTGTGTTATTACAATGGGATGTACGGATGTGCGGATAGACTGTCTCTATGCTGTAGTGTGATATTACCATGGGATGGATGATGGGTTGATGGACTGGCTCAATGCTGTAGTGTGTTATTACAATGGGATGAATGATGGGCCGATGGACTGTCTCTATGATGTAGTGTGATATTACCATGGGATGGATGATGGGTTGATGGACTGGCTCTATGCTATAGCGTGTTATGAGAATGGGATGGACGGATGGGCTGATGGACTGTCTCTATGCTGTAGTGTGTTATGACATTGGGATGGACGGATGGGCTGATGGACTGTCTCTATGCTGTAGTGTGTTATTACAATGGGATGGATGATGGGCCGATGGACTGTCTCTATGCTGTAGTGTGTTATTACAATGGGATGGATGATGGGCCGATGGACTGTCTCTATGCTGCAGTGTGTTATTACAATGGGATGGATGATGGGCTGATGGGCTGTTTCTTTGCTGCAGTCTGTTATTACAATGGGATGGACAGATGGGCTGATGGACTGTCTCTATGCTGTAGTATGTTATTACAATGGGAAGGACAGATGTGCTGATGGACTGTCTATGCTGTAGTATGTTATTACAATGGGATGGATGATGGGCTGATGGACTGTGTCTATGCTGTAGTGTGTTATTACAATGGGATGGATGGGCTGATGGACTGTCTCTATGCTGTTGTGATTACAATGGGATGGATGATGGGCTGATGGACTGGCTCTATGCTGTAGTGAGTTATTACAATGGGATGGACAGATGGGCTGATGGACTGTCTCTGTGCTGTAGTGTGTTATTACAATGGGATGGATGAATGGGCTGATGGACTGTCTATGCTGTAGTGTGTTATTACAATGGGATGGACAGATGGGCTGATGGACTGTCTATATGCTGCAGTGCGTTATTACAATGGGCTGGACGGATGGGCTGATGGACTGTCTCAATGCTGTAGTGTCTTATTACTATGGGATGGACAGATGGGCTGATTGACTGTCTCTAAGCTGTAGTGTGTGTTATTACAATGGGATGGATGATGGTCCGATGGACTGTCCCTGTGCTGTAGTGTCATATTATAATGGGATTGATGGGCCGATGGACTGTCTGTCTCTACGCTGTAGTGTGCTATTATAATGGGACGATGGGCTGATGGACTGGCTCTATGCTGTAGAGAGTTATTACAATGGGATGGACAGATGGGCTGATGGACTGTCTCTGTGCTGTAGTGTGTTATTACAATGGGATGGATGAATGGGCTGATGGACTGTCTATGCTGTAGTGTGTTATCACAATGGGATGGATGTTGGGCTGATGGATTGTCTCTCTGCTGTAGTGTGTTATTACACTGGGATGGATGGGCTGATGTACTCTATGCTGTAGTTTATTATTACAATGGGATGCACAGATGGGATGATAGACTGTCTCTATGCTGTAGTGTGTTATTACAATGGGATGGACAGATGGGCTGATGGACTGTCTCTGTGCTGTAGTGTGTTATTACAATGGGATGGACAGATGGGCTGATTGACTGTCTCTCTGCTGTAGTGTGTTATTACAATGGTATGAATGGGCTGATGGACTGTCTATGAGTAGTATGTTATTACAATGGGAAGAAAGAACTGATGGACTGTCTCTACGCTGTAGTGTGTTATTACAATGGGGTGGATGATGGGTTGATGGACTGCCTCTATGCTGTAGTGTGTTATGACAATGGGATGGACGGATGGGCTGATGGACTGTCTCTATGCTGTAGTGTGTTATTACAATGGGGTGGATGATGGGTTGATGGACTGTCTCTATGCTGTAGTGTGTTATGACATTGGGATGGACGGATGGGCTGATGGACTGTCTCTATGCTGTAGTGTGTTATTACAATGGGATGGATGATGGGCTGATGGACTGTCTCTATGCTGTAGTGTGTTATTACAATGGGATGGATGATGGGCTGATGAGCTGTTTCTTTGCTGCAGTCTGTTATGACAATGGGATGACGGATGGGCTGATGGACTGTCTCTATGCTGCAGTGTTTTATTACAAAGGGATGGATGATGGGCTGATGGACTGTCTCTATGCTGTAGTGTGTTATTACAATGGGATGGACGGATGGGCTGATAGACTGTCTCTATGCTGTAGTGTGATATTACCATGGGATGGATGATGGGTTGATGGACTGGCTCTATGCTGTAGTGTGTTATTACAATGGGATGGATGATGGGCCGATGGACTGTCTCTATGCTGTAGTGTGATATTACCATGGGATGGATGATGGGTTGATGGACTGGCTCTATGCTGTAGTGTGTTATTACAATGGGATGGATGATGGGCCGATGGACTGTCTCTATGCTGTAGTGTGTTATTACAATGGGATGGATGATGGGCTGATGGCCTGTCTCCATGCTGTAGTGTGTTATTACAATGGGATGGATGATGGGCCGATGGACTATCTCTTCGCTGTAGTTTCTTATTACAATGGGATGGACAGATGGGCTGATTGACTGTCTCTATGCTGTAGTATGTTATTACAATGGGAAGAAAGGGCTGATGGACTGTCTCTATGCTATAGTGTGTTATGAGAATGGGATGGACGGATGGGCTGATGGACTGTCTCTATGCTGTAGTGTGTTATGACATTGGGATGGACGGATGGGCTGATGGACTGTCTCTATGCTGTAGTGTGTTATTACAATGGGATGGATGATGGGCCAATGGACTGTCTCTATGCTGTAGTGTGTTATTACAATGGGGTGGATGATGGGTTGATGGACTGCCTCTATGCTGTAGTGTGTTATGACAATGGGATGGACGGATGGGCTGATTGACTGTCTCTATGCTGTAGTGTGTTATTACAATGGGGTGGATGATGGGTTGATGGACTGTCTCTATGCTGTAGTGTGTTATGACATTGGGATGGACGGATGGGCTGATGGACTGTCTCTATGCTGTAGTGTGTTATTGCAATGGGATGGATGATGGGCTGATGGACTGTCTCTATGCTGTAGTGTGTTATTACAATGGGATGGATGATGGGCTGATGAGCTGTTTCTTTGCTGCAGTCTGTTATGACAATGGGATGACGGATGGGCTGATGGACTGTCTCTATGCTGCAGTGTTTTATTACAAAGGGATGGATGATGGGCTGATGCACTGTCTCTATGCTGTAGTGTGTTATTACAATGGGATGGACGGATGGGCTGATAGACTGTCTCTATGCTGTAGTGTGATATTACCATGGGATGGATGATGGGATGATGGACTGGCTCTATGCTGTCGTGTGTTATTACAATGGGATGGATGATGGTCCGATGGACTGTCTCTATGCTGTAGTGTGATATTACCATGGGATGTATGACGATTTGATGGACTGGCTCTATGCTGTAGTGTGTTATTACAATGGGATGGATGATGGGCCGATGGACTGTCTCTATGCTGTAGTGTGTTATTACAATGGGATGGATGATGGGCTGATGGCCTGTCTCCATGCTGTAGTGTGTTATTACAATGGGATGGATGATGGGCCGATGGACTATCTCTTCGCTGTAGTTTCTTATTACAATGGGATGGACAGATGGGCTGATTGACTGTCTCTATGCTGTAGTGTGTTATTACAATGGGAAGAAAGGGCTGATGGACTGTCTCTGTGCTGTAGTGTGTTATTACAATGGGATGGACAGATGGGCTGATTGACTGTCTCTCTGCTGTAGTGTGTTCATACAATGGTATGAATGGGCTGATGGACTGTCTATGAGTAGTATGTTATTACAATGGGAAGAAAGAACTGATGGTCTGTCTCTACGCTGTAGTGTGTTATTACAATGGGGTGGATGATGGGTTGATGGACTGCCTCTATGCTGTAGTGTGTTATGACAATGGGATGGACGGATGGGCTGATGGACTGTCTCTATGCTGTAGTGTGTTATTACAATGGGGTGGATGATGGGTTGATGGACTGTCTCTATGCTGTAGTGTGTTATGACATTGGGATGGACGGATGGGCTGATGGACTGTCTCTATGCTGTAGTGTGTTATTACAATGGGATGGATGATGGGCTGATGGACTGTCTCTATGCTGTAGTGTGTTATTACAATGGGATGGATGATGGGCTGATGAGCTGTTTCTTTGCTGCAGTCTGTTATGACAATGGGATGACGGATGGGCTGATGGACTGTCTCTATGCTGCAGTGTTTTATTACAAAGGGATGGATGATGGGCTGATGGACTGTCTCTATGCTGTAGTGTGTTATTACAATGGGATGGACGGATGGGCTGATAGACTGTCTCTATGCTGTAGTGTGATATTACCATGGGATGGATGATGGGTTGATGGACTGTCTCTATGCTGTAGTGTGATATTACCATGGGATGGATGATGGGTTGATGGACTGGCTCTATGCTGTAGTGTGTTATTACAATGGGATGGATGATGGGCCGATGGACTGTCTCTATGCTGTAGTGTGTTATTACAATGGGATGGATGATGGGCTGATGGCCTGTCTCCATGCTGTAGTGTGTTATTACAATGGGATGGATGATGGGCCGATGGACTATCTCTTCGCTGTAGTTTCTTATTACAATGGGATGGACAGATGGGCTGATTGACTGTCTCTATGCTGTAGTATGTTATTACAATGGGAAGAAAGGGCTGATGGACTGTCTCTATGCTATAGTGTGTTATGAGAATGGGATGGACGGATGGGCTGATGGACTGTCTCTATGCTGTAGTGTGTTATGACATTGGGATGGACGGATGGGCTGATGGACTGTCTCTATGCTGTAGTGTGTTATTACAATGGGATGGATGATGGGCCAATGGACTGTCTCTATGCTGTAGTGTGTTATTACAATGGGGTGGATGATGGGTTGATGGACTGCCTCTATGCTGTAGTGTGTTATGACAATGGGATGGACGGATGGGCTGATTGACTGTCTCTATGCTGTAGTGTGTTATTACAATGGGGTGGATGATGGGTTGATGGACTGTCTCTATGCTGTAGTGTGTTATGACATTGGGATGGACGGATGGGCTGATGGACTGTCTCTATGCTGTAGTGTGTTATTGCAATGGGATGGATGATGGGCTGATGGACTGTCTCTATGCTGTAGTGTGTTATTACAATGGGATGGATGATGGGCTGATGAGCTGTTTCTTTGCTGCAGTCTGTTATGACAATGGGATGACGGATGGGCTGATGGACTGTCTCTATGCTGCAGTGTTTTATTACAAAGGGATGGATGATGGGCTGATGCACTGTCTCTATGCTGTAGTGTGTTATTACAATGGGATGGACGGATGGGCTGATAGACTGTCTCTATGCTGTAGTGTGATATTACCATGGGATGGATGATGGGATGATGGACTGGCTCTATGCTGTCGTGTGTTATTACAATGGGATGGATGATGGTCCGATGGACTGTCTCTATGCTGTAGTGTGATATTACCATGGGATGTATGACGATTTGATGGACTGGCTCTATGCTGTAGTGTGTTATTACAATGGGATGGATGATGGGCCGATGGACTGTCTCTATGCTGTAGTGTGTTATTACAATGGGATGGATGATGGGCTGATGGCCTGTCTCCATGCTGTAGTGTGTTATTACAATGGGATGGATGATGGGCCGATGGACTATCTCTTCGCTGTAGTTTCTTATTACAATGGGATGGACAGATGGGCTGATTGACTGTCTCTATGCTGTAGTATGTTATTACAATGGGAAGAAAGGGCTGATGGACTTTCTTTATGCTATAGTGTGTTATGAGAATGGGATGGACGGATGGGCTGATGGACTGTCTCTATGCTGTAGTGTGTTATGACATTGGGATGGACGGATGGGCTGATGGACTGTCTCTATGCTGTAGTGTGTTATTACAATGGGATGGATGATGGGCCAATGGACTGTCTCTATGCTGTAGTGTATTATTACAATGGGGTGGATGATGGGTTGATGGACTGCCTCTATGCTGTAGTGTGTTATGACAATGGGATGGACGGATGGGCTGATTGACTGTCTCTATGCTGTAGTGTGTTATTACAATGGGGTGGATGATGGGTTGATGGACTGTCTCTATGCTGTAGTGTGTTATGACATTGGGATGGACGGATGGGCTGATGGACTGTCTCTATGCTGTAGTGTGTTATTGCAATGGGATGGATGATGGGCTGATGGACTGTCTCTATGCTGTAGTGTGTTATTACAATGGGATGGATGATGGGCTGATGAGCTGTTTCTTTGCTGCAGTCTGTTATGACAATGGGATGACGGATGGGCTGATGGACTGTCTCTATGCTGCAGTGTTTTATTACAAAGGGATGGATGATGGGCTGATGCACTGTCTCTATGCTGTAGTGTGTTATTACAATGGGATGGACGGATGGGCTGATAGACTGTCTCTATGCTGTAGTGTGATATTACCATGGGATGGATGATGGGTTGATGGACTGGCTCTATGCTGTAGTGTGTTATTACAATGGGATGGATGATGGGCCGATGGACTGTCTCTATGCTGTAGTGTGATATTACCATGGGATGTATGACGATTTGATGGACTGGCTCTATGCTGTAGTGTGTTATTACAATGGGATGGATGATGGGCCGATGGACTGTCTCTATGCTGTAGTGTGTTATTACAATGGGATGGATGATGGGCTGATGGCCTGTCTCCATGCTGTAGTGTGTTATTACAATGGGATGGATGATGGGCCGATGGACTATCTCTTTGCTGTAGTTTCTTATTACAATGGGATGGACAGATGGGCTGATTGACTGTCTCTATGCTGCAGTGTGTTATTACAATGGGATGGATGATGGGCTGATGCACGGTCTATGCTGTAGTATGTTATTACAATGGGAAGAAAGGGCTGATGGACTGTCTCTATGCTATAGTGTGTTATGAGAATGGGATGTACGGATGGGCTGATGGACTGTCTCTATGCTGTAGTGTGTTATGACATTGGGATGGACGGATGGGCTGATGGACTGTCTCTATGCTGTAGTGTGTTATTACAATGGGATGGATGATGGGCCAATGGACTGTCTCTATGCTGTAGTGTGTTATTACAATGGGATGGATGATAGGCTGATGGACTGTCTATGCTGTAGTATGTTATTACAATGGGAAGAAAGGGCTGATGGACTGTCTCTATGCTATAGTGTGTTATGAGAATGGGATGTACGGATGGGCTGATGGACTGTCTCTATGCTGTAGTGTGTTATGACATTGGGATGGACGGATGGGCTGATGGACTGTTTCTATGCTGTAGTGTGTTATTACAATGGGATGGATGATGGGCCAATGGACTGTCTCTATGCTGTAGTGTGTTATTACAATGGGATGGATGATAGGCTGATGGACTGTCTCTATGCTGTAGTGTGTTATTACAATGGGATGGATGATGGGCTGATGGGCTGTTTCTTTGCAGCAGTCTGTTATTACAATGGGATGGACAGATGGGCTGATGGACTGTCTCTATGCTGTAGTATGTTATTACAATGGGAAGGACAGATGGGCTGATGGACTGTCTCTGTGCTGTTGTGTGTCATTACAATGGGATGGATGGATGGGCTGATGGACTGTCTATGCTGTAGTATGTTATTACAATGGGATGGATGATGGGCTGATGGACTGTGTCTATGCTGTAGTGTGTTATTACAATGGGATGGATGGGCTGATGGACTGTCTCTATGCTGTAGTGATTACAATGGGATGGATGATGGGCTGATGGACTGGCTCTATGCTGTAGTGAGTTATTACAATGGGATGGACAGATGGGCTGATGGACTGTCTCTGTGCTGTAGTGTGTTATTACAATGGGATGGATGAATGGGCTTATGGACTGCCTATGCTGCAGTGTGTTATTACAATGGGCTGGACGGATGGGCTGATGGACTGTCTCTATGCTGTAGTGTCTTATTACTATGGGATGGACAGATGGGCTGATTGACTGTCTCTATGCTGTAGTGTGTGTTATTACAATGGGATGGATGATGGTCCGATGGACTGTCCCTGTGCTGTAGTGTCTTATTATAATGGGATTGATGGGCCGATGGACTGTCTGTCTCTATGCTGTAGTGTGCTATTATAATGGGATGGATGACGATTTGATTGACTGGCTCTATGCTGTAGTGTGTTATTACAATGGGATGGATGATGGGCTGATGGACTGGCTCTATGCTGTAGTGAGTTATTACAATGGGATGGACAGATGAGCTGATGGACAGTCTCTGTGCTGTAGTGTGTTATTACAATGGGATGGATGAATGGGCTGATGGACTGTCTATGCTGTAGTGTGTTATCACAATGGGATGGATAGATGGGCTGATGGACTGTCTCAATGCTGTAGTGTCTTATTACTATGGGATGGACAGATGGGCTGATTGACTGTCTCTAAGCTGTAGTGTGTGTTATTACAATGGGATGGATGGGCTGATGGACTGTCTCTATGCTGTTGTGATTACAATGGGATGGATGATGGGCTGATGGACTGTCTCTATGCTGTAGTGTCTTATTACTATGAGATGGACAGATGGGCTGATTGACAGTCTCTATGCTGAAGTCTGTTATTACAATGGGATGGATGATGGTCCGATGGACTGTCTCTGTGCTGTAGTGTCTTATTATAATGGGATTGATGGGCCGATGGACTGTCTGTCTCTATGCTGTAGTGTGTTATTACAATGGGATGGACGGGCCGATGGAGTGTCTCTATGCTGTAGTGTGTTATCACAATGGGATGGAGAGATGGGCTGATGGACTGTCTCTATGCTGTAGTGTGTTATTACCATGGGATGGATAGATGGGCTGATGGACTGTCTCAATGCTGTAGTGTGTTATTACAATGGGATGGATGATGGGCCGATGGATTGTGTCTATGCTGTAGTGCGTTATTACAATCGGATGGATGATGGGCTGACGGCCTGTCTCCAAGCTGTAGTGTGTTATTACAATGGGATGGATGATGCTCTGATGGACTGTCTAAACGCTGTTGTGTGTTATTATAATGGGTTGGATGATGGGCTGATGGACTATCTCTTTGCTGTAGTGTGTAATTACAATGGGCTGGACAGATGGGCTGATTGACTGTCTCTATGCTGTAGTGTGTTATTACAATGGGATGGATGATGGGCTGATGGACTGTCTATGCTGTAGTATGTTATTACAATGGGAAGAAAGGGCTGATGGACTGTCTCTATGCTGTAGTGTGTTATGACAATGGGATGGACGGATGGGCTGATGGACTGTCTCTATGCTGCAGTGTTTTATTACAAAGGGATGGATGATGGGCTGATGGACTGTCTCTATGCTGTAGTGTGTTATTACAATGGGATGGACGGATGGGCTGATAGACTGTCTCTATGCTGTAGTGTGATATTACCATGGGATGGATGATGGGTTGATGGACTGGCTCTATGCTGTAGTGTGTTATTACAATGGGATGGAAGATGGGCCGATGGACTGTCTCTATGCTGTAGTGTGTTATTACAATGGGTTGGATGATGGGCTGATGGCCTGTATCCATGCTGTAGTGTGTCATTACAATGGGATGGATGATGGGCCGATGGACTATCTCTTTGCTGTAGTGTCTTATTACAATGGGATGGACAGATGGGCTGATTGACTGTCTCTATGCTGCAGTGTGTTTTTACAATGGAATGGATGATGGGCTGATGGACTGTCTATGCTGTAGTATGTTATTATAATGGGAAGAAAGGGCTGATGGACTGTCTCTATGCTATAGTGTGTTATGAGAATGGGATGGACGGATGCGCTGATGGACTGCCTCCATGCTGTAGTGTGTTATTACAATGGGATGGATGATGGGTTGATGGACTGTCTCTGTGCTATAGTGCGTTATTACAATGGGATGGATGAATGGGCTGATGGACTGTCTATGCTATAGTGTGTTATTACAATGGGATGGATGTTGGGCTGATGGATTGTCTCTCTGCTGTAGTGTGTTATTACACTGGGATGGATGGGCTGATGTACTCTATGCTGTAGTTTATTATTACAATGGGATGCACAGATGGGATAATAGACTGTCTCTATGCTGTAGTGTGTTATTACAATGGGATGGACAGATGGGCTGATGGACTGTCTCTGTGCTGTAGTGTGTTATTACAATGGGATGGACAGATGGGCTGATTGACTGTCTCTCTGCTGTAGTGTGTTATTACAATGGTATGAATGGGCTGATGGACTGTCTCTAAGCTGTAGTGTGTTATTACAATGGGGTGGATGATGGGTTGATGGACTGCCTCTATGCTGTAGTGTGTTATGACAATGGGATGACGGATGGGCTGATGGACTGTCTCTATGCTGCAGTGTTTTATTACAAAGGGATGGATGATGGGCTGATGGACTGTCTCTATGCTGTAGTGTGTTATTACAATGGGATGTACGGATGTGCGGATAGACTGTCTCTATGCTGTAGTGTGATATTACCATGGGATGGATGATGGGTTGATGGACTGGCTCAATGCTGTAGTGTGTTATTACAATGGGATGAATGATGGGCCGATGGACTGTCTCTATGATGTAGTGTGATATTACCATGGGATGGATGATGGGTTGATGGACTGGCTCTATGCTATAGCGTGTTATGAGAATGGGATGGACGGATGGGCTGATGGACTGTCTCTATGCTGTAGTGTGTTATGACATTGGGATGGACGGATGGGCTGATGGACTGTCTCTATGCTGTAGTGTGTTATTACAATGGGATGGATGATGGGCCGATGGACTGTCTCTATGCTGTAGTGTGTTATTACAATGGGATGGATGATGGGCCGATGGACTGTCTCTATGCTGCAGTGTGTTATTACAATGGGATGGATGATGGGCTGATGGGCTGTTTCTTTGCTGCAGTCTGTTATTACAATGGGATGGACAGATGGGCTGATGGACTGTCTCTATGCTGTAGTATGTTATTACAATGGGAAGGACAGATGTGCTGATGGACTGTCTATGCTGTAGTATGTTATTACAATGGGATGGATGATGGGCTGATGGACTGTGTCTATGCTGTAGTGTGTTATTACAATGGGATGGATGGGCTGATGGACTGTCTCTATGCTGTTGTGATTACAATGGGATGGATGATGGGCTGATGGACTGGCTCTATGCTGTAGTGAGTTATTACAATGGGATGGACAGATGGGCTGATGGACTGTCTCTGTGCTGTAGTGTGTTATTACAATGGGATGGATGAATGGGCTGATGGACTGTCTATGCTGTAGTGTGTTATTACAATGGGATGGACAGATGGGCTGATGGACTGTCTATATGCTGCAGTGCGTTATTACAATGGGCTGGACGGATGGGCTGATGGACTGTCTCAATGCTGTAGTGTCTTATTACTATGGGATGGACAGATGGGCTGATTGACTGTCTCTAAGCTGTAGTGTGTGTTATTACAATGGGATGGATGATGGTCCGATGGACTGTCCCTGTGCTGTAGTGTCATATTATAATGGGATTGATGGGCCGATGGACTGTCTGTCTCTACGCTGTAGTGTGCTATTATAATGGGACGATGGGCTGATGGACTGGCTCTATGCTGTAGAGAGTTATTACAATGGGATGGACAGATGGGCTGATGGACTGTCTCTGTGCTGTAGTGTGTTATTACAATGGGATGGATGAATGGGCTGATGGACTGTCTATGCTGTAGTGTGTTATCACAATGGGATGGATGTTGGGCTGATGGATTGTCTCTCTGCTGTAGTGTGTTATTACACTGGGATGGATGGGCTGATGTACTCTATGCTGTAGTTTATTATTACAATGGGATGCACAGATGGGATGATAGACTGTCTCTATGCTGTAGTGTGTTATTACAATGGGATGGACAGATGGGCTGATGGACTGTCTCTGTGCTGTAGTGTGTTATTACAATGGGATGGACAGATGGGCTGATTGACTGTCTCTCTGCTGTAGTGTGTTATTACAATGGTATGAATGGGCTGATGGACTGTCTATGAGTAGTATGTTATTACAATGGGAAGAAAGAACTGATGGACTGTCTCTACGCTGTAGTGTGTTATTACAATGGGGTGGATGATGGGTTGATGGACTGCCTCTATGCTGTAGTGTGTTATGACAATGGGATGGACGGATGGGCTGATGGACTGTCTCTATGCTGTAGTGTGTTATTACAATGGGGTGGATGATGGGTTGATGGACTGTCTCTATGCTGTAGTGTGTTATGACATTGGGATGGACGGATGGGCTGATGGACTGTCTCTATGCTGTAGTGTGTTATTACAATGGGATGGATGATGGGCTGATGGACTGTCTCTATGCTGTAGTGTGTTATTACAATGGGATGGATGATGGGCTGATGAGCTGTTTCTTTGCTGCAGTCTGTTATGACAATGGGATGACGGATGGGCTGATGGACTGTCTCTATGCTGCAGTGTTTTATTACAAAGGGATGGATGATGGGCTGATGGACTGTCTCTATGCTGTAGTGTGTTATTACAATGGGATGGACGGATGGGCTGATAGACTGTCTCTATGCTGTAGTGTGATATTACCATGGGATGGATGATGGGTTGATGGACTGGCTCTATGCTGTAGTGTGTTATTACAATGGGATGGATGATGGGCCGATGGACTGTCTCTATGCTGTAGTGTGATATTACCATGGGATGGATGATGGGTTGATGGACTGGCTCTATGCTGTAGTGTGTTATTACAATGGGATGGATGATGGGCCGATGGACTGTCTCTATGCTGTAGTGTGTTATTACAATGGGATGGATGATGGGCTGATGGCCTGTCTCCATGCTGTAGTGTGTTATTACAATGGGATGGATGATGGGCCGATGGACTATCTCTTCGCTGTAGTTTCTTATTACAATGGGATGGACAGATGGGCTGATTGACTGTCTCTATGCTGTAGTATGTTATTACAATGGGAAGAAAGGGCTGATGGACTGTCTCTATGCTATAGTGTGTTATGAGAATGGGATGGACGGATGGGCTGATGGACTGTCTCTATGCTGTAGTGTGTTATGACATTGGGATGGACGGATGGGCTGATGGACTGTCTCTATGCTGTAGTGTGTTATTACAATGGGATGGATGATGGGCCAATGGACTGTCTCTATGCTGTAGTGTGTTATTACAATGGGGTGGATGATGGGTTGATGGACTGCCTCTATGCTGTAGTGTGTTATGAGAATGGGATGGACGGATGGGCTGATGGACTGTCTCTATGCTGTAGTGTGTTATGACATTGGGATGGACGGATGGGCTGATGGACTGTCTCTATGCTGTAGTGTGTTATTACAATGGGATGGATGATGGGCCAATGGACTGTCTCTATGCTGTAGTGTGTTATTACAATGGGGTGGATGATGGGTTGATGGACTGCCTCTATGCTGTAGTGTGTTATGACAATGGGATGGACGGATGGGCTGATTGACTGTCTCTATGCTGTAGTGTGTTATTACAATGGGGTGGATGATGGGTTGATGGACTGTCTCTATGCTGTAGTGTGTTATGACATTGGGATGGACGGATGGGCTGATGGACTGTCTCTATGCTGTAGTGTGTTATTACAATGGGATGGATGATGGGCCGATGGACTGTCTCTATGCTGTAGTGTGTTATTACAATGGGATGGATGATGGGCCGATGGACTGTCTCTATGCTGCAGTGTGTTATTACAATGGGATGGATGATGGGCTGATGGGCTGTTTCTTTGCTGCAGTCTGTTATTACAATGGGATGGACAGATGGGCTGATGGACTGTCTCTATGCTGTAGTATGTTATTACAATGGGAAGGACAGATGTGCTGATGGACTGTCTATGCTGTAGTATGTTATTACAATGGGATGGATGATGGGCTGATGGACTGTGTCTATGCTGTAGTGTGTTATTACAATGGGATGGATGGGCTGATGGACTGTCTCTATGCTGTTGTGATTACAATGGGATGGATGATGGGCTGATGGACTGGCTCTATGCTGTAGTGAGTTATTACAATGGGATGGACAGATGGGCTGATGGACTGTCTCTGTGCTGTAGTGTGTTATTACAATGGGATGGATGAATGGGCTGATGGACTGTCTATGCTGTAGTGTGTTATTACAATGGGATGGACAGATGGGCTGATGGACTGTCTATATGCTGCAGTGCGTTATTACAATGGGCTGGACGGATGGGCTGATGGACTGTCTCAATGCTGTAGTGTCTTATTACTATGGGATGGACAGATGGGCTGATTGACTGTCTCTAAGCTGTAGTGTGTGTTATTACAATGGGATGGATGATGGTCCGATGGACTGTCCCTGTGCTGTAGTGTCATATTATAATGGGATTGATGGGCCGATGGACTGTCTGTCTCTACGCTGTAGTGTGCTATTATAATGGGACGATGGGCTGATGGACTGGCTCTATGCTGTAGAGAGTTATTACAATGGGATGGACAGATGGGCTGATGGACTGTCTCTGTGCTGTAGTGTGTTATTACAATGGGATGGATGAATGGGCTGATGGACTGTCTATGCTGTAGTGTGTTATCACAATGGGATGGATGTTGGGCTGATGGATTGTCTCTCTGCTGTAGTGTGTTATTACACTGGGATGGATGGGCTGATGTACTCTATGCTGTAGTTTATTATTACAATGGGATGCACAGATGGGATGATAGACTGTCTCTATGCTGTAGTGTGTTATTACAATGGGATGGACAGATGGGCTGATGGACTGTCTCTGTGCTGTAGTGTGTTATTACAATGGGATGGACAGATGGGCTGATTGACTGTCTCTCTGCTGTAGTGTGTTATTACAATGGTATGAATGGGCTGATGGACTGTCTATGAGTAGTATGTTATTACAATGGGAAGAAAGAACTGATGGACTGTCTCTACGCTGTAGTGTGTTATTACAATGGGGTGGATGATGGGTTGATGGACTGCCTCTATGCTGTAGTGTGTTATGACAATGGGATGGACGGATGGGCTGATGGACTGTCTCTATGCTGTAGTGTGTTATTACAATGGGGTGGATGATGGGTTGATGGACTGTCTCTATGCTGTAGTGTGTTATGACATTGGGATGGACGGATGGGCTGATGGACTGTCTCTATGCTGTAGTGTGTTATTACAATGGGATGGATGATGGGCTGATGGACTGTCTCTATGCTGTAGTGTGTTATTACAATGGGATGGATGATGGGCTGATGAGCTGTTTCTTTGCTGCAGTCTGTTATGACAATGGGATGACGGATGGGCTGATGGACTGTCTCTATGCTGCAGTGTTTTATTACAAAGGGATGGATGATGGGCTGATGGACTGTCTCTATGCTGTAGTGTGTTATTACAATGGGATGGACGGATGGGCTGATAGACTGTCTCTATGCTGTAGTGTGATATTACCATGGGATGGATGATGGGTTGATGGACTGGCTCTATGCTGTAGTGTGTTATTACAATGGGATGGATGATGGGCCGATGGACTGTCTCTATGCTGTAGTGTGATATTACCATGGGATGGATGATGGGTTGATGGACTGGCTCTATGCTGTAGTGTGTTATTACAATGGGATGGATGATGGGCCGATGGACTGTCTCTATGCTGTAGTGTGTTATTACAATGGGATGGATGATGGGCTGATGGCCTGTCTCCATGCTGTAGTGTGTTATTACAATGGGATGGATGATGGGCCGATGGACTATCTCTTCGCTGTAGTTTCTTATTACAATGGGATGGACAGATGGGCTGATTGACTGTCTCTATGCTGTAGTATGTTATTACAATGGGAAGAAAGGGCTGATGGACTGTCTCTATGCTATAGTGTGTTATGAGAATGGGATGGACGGATGGGCTGATGGACTGTCTCTATGCTGTAGTGTGTTATGACATTGGGATGGACGGATGGGCTGATGGACTGTCTCTATGCTGTAGTGTGTTATTACAATGGGATGGATGATGGGCCAATGGACTGTCTCTATGCTGTAGTGTGTTATTACAATGGGGTGGATGATGGGTTGATGGACTGCCTCTATGCTGTAGTGTGTTATGACAATGGGATGGACGGATGGGCTGATTGACTGTCTCTATGCTGTAGTGTGTTATTACAATGGGGTGGATGATGGGTTGATGGACTGTCTCTATGCTGTAGTGTGTTATGACATTGGGATGGACGGATGGGCTGATGGACTGTCTCTATGCTGTAGTGTGTTATTGCAATGGGATGGATGATGGGCTGATGGACTGTCTCTATGCTGTAGTGTGTTATTACAATGGGATGGATGATGGGCTGATGAGCTGTTTCTTTGCTGCAGTCTGTTATGATAATGGGATGACGGATGGGCTGATGGACTGTCTCTATGCTGCAGTGTTTTATTACAAAGGGATGGATGATGGGCTGATGCACTGTCTCTATGCTGTAGTGTGTTATTACAATGGGATGGACGGATGGGCTGATAGACTGTCTCTATGCTGTAGTGTGATATTACCATGGGATGGATGATGGGATGATGGACTGGCTCTATGCTGTCGTGTGTTATTACAATGGGATGGATGATGGGCCGATGGACTGTCTCTATGCTGTAGTGTGATATTACCATGGGATGTATGACGATTTGATGGACTGGCTCTATGCTGTAGTGTGTTATTACAATGGGATGGATGATGGGCCGATGGACTGTCTCTATGCTGTAGTGTGTTATTACAATGGGATGGATGATGGGCTGATGGCCTGTCTCCATGCTGTAGTGTGTTATTACAATGGGATGGATGATGGGCCGATGGACTATCTCTTCGCTGTAGTTTCTTATTACAATGGGATGGACAGATGGGCTGATTGACTGTCTCTATGCTGTAGTATGTTATTACAATGGGAAGAAAGGGCTGATGGACTGTCTCTATGCTATAGTGTGTTATGAGAATGGGATGGACGGATGGGCTGATGGACTGTCTCTATGCTGTAGTGTGTTATTACAATGGGATGGATGATGGGCCAATGGACTGTCTCTATGCTGTAGTGTATTATTACAATGGGGTGGATGATGGGTTGATGGACTGCCTCTATGCTGTAGTGTGTTATGACAATGGGATGGACGGATGGGCTGATTGACTGTCTCTATGCTGTAGTGTGTTATTACAATGGGGTGGATGATGGGTTGATGGACTGTCTCTATGCTGTAGTGTGTTATGACATTGGGATGGACGGATGGGCTGATGGACTGTCTCTATGCTGTAGTGTGTTATTGCAATGGGATGGATGATGGGCTGATGGACTGTCTCTATGCTGTAGTGTGTTATTACAATGGGATGGATGATGGGCTGATGAGCTGTTTCTTTGCTGCAGTCTGTTATGACAATGGGATGACGGATCGGCTGATGGACTGTCTCTATGCTGCAGTGTTTTATTACAATGGGATGGATGATGGGCTGATGCACTGTCTCTATGCTGTAGTGTGTTATTACAATGGGATGGACGGATGGGCTGATAGACTGTCTCTATGCTGTAGTGTGATATTACCATGGGATGGATGATGGGTTGATGGACTGGCTCTATGCTGTAGTGTGTTATTACAATGGGATGGATGATGGGCCGATGGACTGTCTCTATGCTGTAGTGTGATATTACCATGGGATGGATGATGGGCTGATGGACTGGCTCTATGCTGTAGTGAGTTATTACAATGGGATGGACAGATGGGCTGATGGACTGTCTCTGTGCTGTAGTGTGTTATTACAATGGGATGGATGAATGGGCTGATGGACTGCCTATGCTGCAGTGTGTTATTACAATGGGCTGGACGGATGGGCTGATGGACTGTCTCTATGCTGTAGTGTCTTATTACTATGGGATGGACAGATGGGCTGATTGACTGTCTCTATGCTGTAGTGTGTGTTATTACAATGGGATGGATGATGGTCCGATGGACTGTCCCTGTGCTGTAGTGTCTTATTATAATGGGATTGATGGGCCGATGGACTGTCTGTCTCTATGCTGTAGTGTGCTATTATAATGGGATGGATGACGATTTGATTGACTGGCTCTATGCTGTAGTGTGTTATTACAATGGGATGGATGATGGGCTGATGGACTGGCTCTATGCTGTAGTGAGTTATTACAATGGGATGGACAGATGAGCTGATGGACAGTCTCTGTGCTGTAGTGTGTTATTACAATGGGATGGATGAATGGGCTGATGTACTGTCTATGCTGTAGTGTGTTATCACAATGGGATGGATAGATGGGCTGATGGACTGTCTCAATGCTGTAGTGTCTTATTACTATGGGATGGACAGATGGGCTGATTGACTGTCTCTAAGCTGTAGTGTGTGTTATTACAATGGGATGGATGATGGTCCGATGGACTGTCCCTGTGCTGTAGTGTCTTATTATAATGGGATTGATGGGCCGATGGACTGTCTGTCTCTACGCTGTAGTGTGCTATTATAATGGGACGATGGGCTGATGGACTGGCTCTATGCTGTAGAGAGTTATTACAATGGGATGGACAGATGGGCTGATGGACTGTCTCTGTGCTGTAGTGTGTTATTACAATGGGATGGATGAATGGGCTGATGGACTGTCTATGCTGTAGTGTGTTATCACAATGGGATGGATGTTGGGCTGATGGATTGTCTCTCTGCTGTAGTGTGTTATTACACTGGGATGGATGGGCTGATGTACTCTATGCTGTAGTTTATTATTACAATGGGATGGATGATGGGCCAATGGACTGTCTCTATGCTGTAGTGTGTTATTACAATGGGATGGATGATAGGCTGATGGACTGTCTATGCTGTAGTATGTTATTACAATGGGAAGAAAGGGCTGATGGACTGTCTCTATGCTATAGTGTGTTATGAGAATGGGATGTACGGATGGGCTGATGGACTGTCTCTATGCTGTAGTGTGTTATGACATTGGGATGGACGGATGGGCTGATGGACTGTCTCTATGCTGTAGTGTGTTATTACAATGGGATGGATGATGGGCCAATGGACTGTCTCTATGCTGTAGTGTGTTATTACAATGGGATGGATGATAGGCTGATGGACTGTCTATGCTGTAGTATGTTATTACAATGGGAAGAAAGGGCTGATGGACTGTCTCTATGCTATAGTGTGTTATGAGAATGGGATGTACGGATGGGCTGATGGACTGTCTCTATGCTGTAGTGTGTTATGACATTGGGATGGACGGATGGGCTGATGGACTGTTTCTATGCTGTAGTGTGTTATTACAATGGGATGGATGATGGGCCAATGGACTGTCTCTATGCTGTAGTGTGTTATTACAATGGGATGGATGATAGGCTGATGGACTGTCTCTATGCTGTAGTGTGTTATTACAATGGGATGGATGATGGGCTGATGGGCTGTTTCTTTGCAGCAGTCTGTTATTACAATGGGATGGACAGATGGGCTGATGGACTGTCTCTATGCTGTAGTATGTTATTACAATGGGAAGGACAGATGGGCTGATGGACTGTCTCTGTGCTGTTGTGTGTCATTACAATGGGATGGATGGATGGGCTGATGGACTGTCTATGCTGTAGTATGTTATTACAATGGGATGGATGATGGGCTGATGGACTGTGTCTATGCTGTAGTGTGTTATTACAATGGGATGGATGGGCTGATGGACTGTCTCTATGCTGTAGTGATTACAATGGGATGGATGATGGGCTGATGGACTGGCTCTATGCTGTAGTGAGTTATTACAATGGGATGGACAGATGGGCTGATGGACTGTCTCTGTGCTGTAGTGTGTTATTACAATGGGATGGATGAATGGGCTGATGGACTGCCTATGCTGTAGTGTGTTATTACAATGGGATGGACAGATGGGCTGATGGACTGTCTATATGCTGCAGTGTGTTATTACAATGGGCTGGACGGATGGGCTGATGGACTGTCTCTATGCTGTAGTGTCTTATTACTATGGGATGGACAGATGGGCTGATTGACTGTCTCTATGCTGTAGTGTGTGTTATTACAATGGGATGGATGATGGTCCGATGGACTGTCCCTGTGCTGTAGTGTCTTATTATAATGGGATTGATGGGCCGATGGACTGTCTGTCTCTATGCTGTAGTGTGCTATTATAATGGGATGGATGACGATTTGATTGACTGGCTCTATGCTGTAGTGTGTTATTACAATGGGATGGATGATGGGCTGATGGACTGGCTCTATGCTGTAGTGAGTTATTACAATGGGATGGACAGATGAGCTGATGGACAGTCTCTGTGCTGTAGTGTGTTATTACAATGGGATGGATGAATGGGCTGATGGACTGTCTATGCTGTAGTGTGTTATCACAATGGGATGGATAGATGGGCTGATGGACTGTCTCAATGCTGTAGTGTCTTATTACTATGGGATGGACAGATGGGCTGATTGACTGTCTCTAAGCTGTAGTGTGTGTTATTACAATGGGATGGATGATGGTCCGATGGACTGTCCCTGTGCTGTAGTGTCTTATTATAATGGGATTGATGGGCCGATGGACTGTCTGTCTCTACGCTGTAGTGTGCTATTATAATGGGACGATGGGCTGATGGACTGGCTCTATGCTGTAGAGAGTTATTACAATGGGATGGACAGATGGGCTGATGGACTGTCTCTGTGCTGTAGTGTGTTATTACAATGGGATGGATGAATGGGCTGATGGACTGTCTATGCTGTAGTGTGTTATCACAATGGGATGGATGTTGGGCTGATGGATTGTCTCTCTGCTGTAGTGTGTTATTACACTGGGATGGATGGGCTGATGTACTCTATGCTGTAGTTTATTATTACAATGGGATGCACAGATGGGATGATAGACTGTCTCTATGCTGTAGTGTGTTATTACAATGGGATGGACAGATGGGCTGATGGACTGTCTCTGTGCTGTAGTGTGTTATTACAATGGGATGGACAGATGGGCTGATTGACTGTCTCTCTGCTGTAGTGTGTTATTACAATGGTATGAATGGGCTGATGGACTGTCTATGAGTAGTATGTTATTACAATGGGAAGAAAGAACTGATGGACTGTCCCTAAGCTGTAGTGTGTTATTACAATGGGGTGGATGATGGGTTGATGGACTGCCTCTATCCTGTAGTGTGTTATGACAATGGGATGGACGGATGGGCTGATGGACTATCTCTATGCTGTAGTGTGTTATTACAATGGGGTGGATGATGGGTTGATGGACTGTCTCTATGCTGTAGTGTGTTATGACATTGGGATGGACGGATGGGCTGATGGACTGTCTCTATGCTGTAGTGTGTTATTGCAATGGGATGGATGATGGGCTGATGGACTGTCTCTATGCTGTAGTGTGTTATTACAATGGGATGGATGATGGGCTGATGAGCTGTTTCTTTGCTGCAGTCTGTTATGACAATGGGATGACGGATGGGCTGATGGACTGTCTCTATGCTGCAGTGTTTTATTACAAAGGGATGGATGATGGGCTGATGGACTGTCTCTATGCTGTACTGTGTTTTTACAATGGGATGGACGGATGGGCTGATAGACTGTCTCTATGCTGTAGTGTGATATTACCATGGGATGGATGATGGGTTGATGGACTGGCTCTATGCTGTAGTGTCTTATTACAATGGGATGGATGATGGGCCGATGGACTGTCTCTATGCTGTAGTGTGATATTACCATGGGATGGATGATGGGTTGATGGACTGGCTCTATGCTGTAGTGTGTTATTACAATGGGATGGATGATGGGCCGATGGACTGTCTCTATGCTGTAGTGTGTTATTACAATGGGATGGATGATGGGCTGATGGCCTGTCTCCATGCTGTAGTGTGTTATTACAATGGGATGGATGATGGGCCGATGGACTATCTCTTTGCTGTAGTTTCTTATTACAATGGGATGGACAGATGGGCTGATTGACTGTCTCTATGCTGCAGTGTGTTATTACAATGGGATGGATGATGGGCTGATGGACTGTCTCTATGCTGTAGTGTGTTATTACAATGGGATGGACGGATGGGCTGATAGACTGTCTCTATGCTGTAGTGTGATATTACCATGGGATGGATGATGGGTTGATGGACTGGCTCTATGCTGTAGTGTGTTATTACAATGGGATGGATGATGGGCCGATGGACTGTCTCTATGCTGTAGTGTGATATTACCATGGGATGGATGATGATTTGATGGACTGGCTCTATGCTGTAGTGTGTTATTACAATGGGATGGATGATGGGCCGATGGACTGTCTCTATGCTGTAGTGTGTTATTACAATGGGATGGATGATGGGCTGATGGCCTGTCTCCATGCTGTAGTGTGTTATTACAATGGGATGGATGATGGGCCGATGGACTATCTCTTTGCTGTAGTTTCTTATTACAATGGGATGGACAGATGGGCTGATTGACTGTCTCTATGCTGCAGTGTGTTATTACAATGGGATGGATGATGGGCTGATGGGCTGTTTCTTTGCAGCAGTCTGTTATTACAATGGGATGGACAGATGGGCTGATGGACTGTCTCTATGCTGTAGTGTGTTATGACATTGGGATGGACGGATGGGCTGATGGACTGTCTCTATGCTGTAGTGTGTTATTACAATGGGATGGATGATGGGCCAATGGACTGTCTCTATGCTGTAGTGTGTTATTACAATGGGATGGATGATAGGCTGATGGACTGTCTCTATGCTGTAGTGTGTTATTACAATGGGATGGATGATGGGCCAATGGACTGTCTCTATGCTGTAGTGTGTTATTACAATGGGATGGATGATAGGCTGATGGACTGTCTCTATGCTGTAGTGTGTTATTACAATGGGATGGATGATGGGCTGATGGGCTGTTTCTTTGCAGCAGTCTGTTATTACAATGGGATGGACAGATGGGCTGATGGACTCTCTCTATGCTGTAGTATGTTATTACAATGGGAAGGAAAGATGGGCTGATGGACTGTCTCTGTGCTGTTGTGTGTCATTACAATGGGATGGATGGATGGGCTGATGGACTGTCTATGCTGTAGTATGTTATTACAATGGGATGGATGATGGGCTGATGGACTGTGTCTATGCTGTAGTGTGTTATTACAATGGGATGGATGGGCTGATGGACTGTCTCTATGCTGTAGTGATTACAATGGGATGGATGATGGGCTGATGGACTGGCTCTATGCTGTAGTGAGTTATTACAATGGGATGGACAGATGGGCTGATGGACTGTCTCTGTGCTGTAGTGTGTTATTACAATGGGATGGATGAATGGGCTGATGGACTGTCTATGCTGTAGTGTGTTATTACAATGGGATGGATGATGGGCTGATGGACTGTCTCTATGCTGTAGTGTGTTATTACAATGGGATGGACGGATGGGCTGATAGACTGTCTCTATGCTGTAGTGTGATATTACCATGGGATGGATGATGGGTTGATGGACTGGCTCTATGCTGTAGTGTGTTATTACAATGGGATGGATGATGGGCCGATGGACTGTCTCTATGCTGTAGTGTGTTATTACAATGGGATGGATGATGGGCTGATGGCCTGTCTCCATGCTGTAGTGTGTTATTACAATGGGATGGACAGATGGGCTGATGGACTGTCTCTATGCTGTAGTGTGTTATTACAATGGGATGGATGATGGGCTGATGGCCTGTCTCCATGCTGTAGTGTGTTATTACAATGGGATGGATGATGGGCCGATGGACTATCTCTTTGCTGTAGTTTCTTATTACAATGGGATGGACAGATGGGCTGATTGACTGTCTCTATGCTGCAGTGTGTTATTACAATGGGATGGATGATGGGCTGATGGACTGTCTCTATGCTGTAGTGTGTTATTACAATGGGATGGACGGATGGGCTGATCGACTGTCTCTATGCTGTAGTGTGATATTACCATGGGATGGATGATGGGTTGATGGACTGGCTCTATGCTGTAGTGTGTTATTACAATGGGATGGATGATGGGCCGATGGACTGTCTCTATGCTGTAGTGTGATATTACCATGGGATGGATGATGATTTGATGGACTGGCTCTATGCTGTAGTGTGTTATTACAATGGGATGGATGATGGGCCGATGGACTGTCTCTATGCTGTAGTGTGTTATTACAATGGGATGGATGATGGGCTGATGGCCTGTCTCCATGCTGTAGTGTGTTATTACAATGGGATGGACAGATGGGCTGATGGACTGTCTCTATGCTGTAGTGTGTTATTACAATGGGATGGATGATGGGCTGATGGCCTGTCTCCATGCTGTAGTTTGTTATTACAATGGGATGGATGATGGGCCGATGGACTATCTCTTTGCTGTAGTTTCTTATTACAATGGGATGGACAGATGGGCTGATTGACTGTCTCTATGCTGCAGTGTGTTATTACAATGGGATGGATGATGGGCTGATGGACTGTCTCTATGCTGTAGTGTGTTATTACAATGGGATGGACGGATGGGCTGATAGACTGTCTCTATGCTGTAGTGTGATATTACCATGGGATGGATGATGGGTTGATGGACTGGCTCTATGCTGTAGTGTGTTATTACAATGGGATGGATGATGGGCCGATGGACTGTCTCTATGCTGTAGTGTGATATTACCATGGGATGGATGATGATTTGATGGACTGGCTCTATGCTGTAGTGTGTTATTACAATGGGATGGATGATGGGCCGATGGACTGTCTCTATGCTGTAGTGTGTTATTACAATGGGATGGATGATGGGCTGATGGCCTGTCTCCATGCTGTAGTGTGTTATTACAATGGGATGGATGATGGGCCGATGGACTATCTCTTTGCTGTAGTTTCTTATTACAATGGGATGGACAGATGGGCTGATTGACTGTCTCTATGCTGCAGTGTGTTATTACAATGGGATGGATGATGGGCTGATGGGCTGTTTCTTTGCAGCAGTCTGTTATTACAATGGGATGGACAGATGGGCTGATGGACTGTCTCTATGCTGTAGTGTGTTATGACATTGGGATGGACGGATGGGCTGATGGACTGTCTCTATGCTGTAGTGTGTTATTACAATGGGATGGATGATGGGCCAATGGACTGTCTCTATGCTGTAGTGTGTTATGACATTGGGATGGACGGATGGGCTGATGGACTGTCTCTATGCTGTAGTGTGTTATTACAATAGGATGGATGATAGGCTGATGGACTGTCTCTATGCTGTAGTGTGTTATTACAATGGGATGGATGATGGGCTGATGGGCTGTTTCTTTGCAGCAGTCTGTTATTACAATGGGATGGACAGATGGGCTGATGGACTCTCTCTATGCTGTAGTATGTTATTACAATGGGAAGGACAGATGGGCTGATGGACTGTCTCTGTGCTGTAGTGTGTTATTACAATGGGATGGATGATAGGCTGATGGACTGTCTCTATGCTGTAGTGTGTTATTACAATGGGATGGATGATGGGCCAATGGACTGTCTCTATGCTGTAGTGTGTTATTACAATGGGATGGATGATAGGCTGATGGACTGTCTCTATGCTGTAGTGTGTTATTACAATGGGATGGATGATGGGCTGATGGGCTGTTTCTTTGCAGCAGTCTGTTATTACAATGGGATGGACAGATGGGCTGATGGACTCTCTCTATGCTGTAGTATGTTATTACAATGGGAAGGACAGATGGGCTGATGGACTGTCTCTGTGCTGTTGTGTGTCATTACAATGGGATGGATGGATGGGCTGATGGACTGTCTATGCTGTAGTATGTTATTACAATGGGATGGATGATGGGCTGATGGACTGTGTCTATGCTGTAGTGTGTTATTACAATGGGATGGATGGGCTGATGGACTGTCTCTATGCTGTAGTGATTACAATGGGATGGATGATGGGCTGATGGACTGGCTCTATGCTGTAGTGAGTTATTACAATGGGATGGACAGATGGGCTGATGGACTGTCTCTGTGCTGTAGTGTGTTATTACAATGGGATGGATGAATGGGCTGATGGACTGTCTATGCTGTAGTGTGTTATTACAATGGGATGGACAGATGGGCTGATGGACTGTCTATATGCTGCAGTGTGTTATTACAATGGGCTGGACGGATGGGCTGATGGACTGTCTCTATGCTGTAGTGTCTTATTACTATGGGATGGACAGATGGGCTGATTGACTGTCTCTATGCTGTAGTGTGTGTTATTACAATGGGATGGATGATGGTCCGATGGACTGTCCCTGTGCTGTAGTGTCTTATTATAATGGGATTGATGGGCCGACGGACTGTCTGTCTCTATGCTGTAGTGTGCTATTATAATGGGATGGACTGTCTCTATGCTGTAGTGATTACAATGGGATGGATGATGGGCTGATGGACTGGCTCTATGCTGTAGTGAGTTATTACAATGGGATGGACAGATGAGCTGATGGACAGTCTCTGTGCTGTAGTGTGTTATTACAATGGGATGGATGAATGGGCTGATGGACTGTCTATGCTGTAGTGTGTTATCACAATGGGATGGATAGATGGGCTGATGGACTGTCTCAATGCTGTAGTGTCTTATTACTAGGGATGGACAGATGGGCTGATTGACTGTCTCTAACCTGTAGTGTGTGTTATTACAATGGGATGGATGATGGTCCGATGGACTGTCCCTGTGCTGTAGTGTCTTATTATAATGGGATTGATGGGCCGATGGACTGTCTGTCTCTACGCTGTAGTGTGCTATTATAATGGGACAATGGGCTGATGGACTGGCTCTATGCTGTAGAGAGTTATTACAATGGGATGGACAGATGGGCTGATGGACTGTCTCTGTGCTGTAGTGTGTTATTACAATGGGATGGATGAATGGGCTGATGGACTGTCTATACTGGAGTGTGTTATCACAATGGGATGGATGTTGGGCTGATGGATTGTCTCTCTGCTGTAGTGTGTTATTACACTGGGATGGATGGGCTGATGTACTCTATGCTGTAGTTTATTATTACAATGGGATGCACAGATGGGATGATAGACTGTCTCTATGCTGAAGTGTGTTATTACAATGGGATGGACAGATGGGCTGATGGACTGTCTCTGTGCTGTAGTGTGTTATTACAATGGGATGGACAGATGGGCTGATTGACTGTCTCTCTGCTGTAGTGTGTTATTACAATGGTATGAATGGGCTGATGGACTGTCTATGAGTAGTATGTTATTACAATGGGAAGAAAGAACTGATGGACTGTCTCTAAGCTGTAGTGTGTTATTACAATGGGGTGGATGATGGGTTGATGGACTGCCTCTATGCTGTAGTGTGTTATGACAATGGGATGGACGGATGGGCTGATGGACTGTCTCTATGCTGTAGTGTGTTATTACAATGGGGTGGATGATGGGTTGATGGACTGTCTCTATGCTGTAGTGTGTTATGACATTGGGATGGACGGATGGGCTGATGGACTGTCTCTATGCTGTAGTGTGTTATTGCAATGGGATGGATGATGGGCTGATGGACTGTCTCTATGCTGTAGTGTGTTATTACAATGGGATGGATGATGGGCTGATGAGCTGTTTCTTTGCTGCAGTCTGTTATGACAATGGGATGACGGATGGGCTGATGGACTGTCTCTATGCTGCAGTGTTTTATTACAAAGGGATGGATGATGGGCTGATGGACTGTCTCTATGCTGTAGTGTGTTATTACAATGGGATGGACGGATGGGCTGATAGACTGTCTCTATGCTGTAGTGTGATATTACCATGGGATGGATGATGGGTTGATGGACTGGCTCTATGCTGTAGTGTGTTATTACAATGGGATGGATGATGGGCCGATGGACTGTCTCTATGCTGTAGTGTGATATTACCATGGGATGGATGATGGGTTGATGGACTGGCTCTATGCTGTAGTGTGTTATTACAATGGGATGGATGATGGGCCGATGGACTGTCTCTATGCTGTAGTGTGTTATTACAATGGGATGGATGATGGGCTGATGGCCTGTCTCCATGCTGTAGTGTGTTATTACAATGGGATGGATGATGGGCCGATGGACTATCTCTTTGCTGTAGTTTCTTATTACAATGGGATGGACAGATGGGCCGATTGACTGTCTCTATGCTGTAGTGTGTTATTACAATGGGATGGATGATGGGCTGATGGACTGTCTCTATGCTATAGTGTGTTATGAGAATGGGATGGACGGATGGGCTGATGGACTGTCTCTATGCTGTAGTGTGTTATTACAATGGGATGGATGATGGGCCAATGGACTGTCTCTATGCTGTAGTGTGTTATTACAATGGGATGGATGATAGGCTGATGGACTGTCTCTATGCTGTAGTGTGTTATTACAATGGGATGGATGATGGGCTGATGGGCTGTTTCTTTGCAGCAGTCTGTTATTACAATGGGAAGGACAGATGGGCTGATGGACTGTCTCTGTGCTGTTGTGTGTCATTACAATGGGATGGATGGATGGGCTGATGGACTGTCTATGCTGTAGTATGTTATTACAATGGGATGGATGATGGGCTGATGGACTGTGTCTATGCTGTAGTGTGTTATTACAATGGGATGGATGGGCTGATGGACTGTCTCTATGCTGTAGTGATTACAATGGGATGGATGATGGGCTGATGGACTGGCTCTATGCTGTAGTGAGTTATTACAATGGGATGGACAGATGGGCTGATGGACTGTCTCTGTGCTGTAGTGTGTTATTACAATGGGATGGATGAATGGGCTGATGGACTGTCTATGCTGTAGTGTGTTATTACAATGGGATGGATGATGGGCTGATGGACTGTCTATGCTGTAGTGTGTTATTACAATGGGATGGACAGATGGGCTGATGGACTGTCTATATGCTGCAGTGTGTTATTACAATGGGCTGGACGGATGGGCTGATGGACTGTCTCTATGCTGTAGTGTCTTATTACTATGGGATGGACAGATGGGCTGATTGACTGTCTCAATGCTGTAGTGTGTGTTATTACAATGGGATGGATGATGGTCCGATGGACTGTCCCTGTGCTGTAGTGTCTTATTATAATGGGATTGATGGGCCGATGGACTGTCTGTCTCTATGCTGTAGTGTGCTATTATAATGGGATGGACTGTCTCTATGCTGTAGTGATTACAATGGGATGGATGATGGGCTGATGGACTGGCTCTATGCTGTAGTGAGTTATTACAATGGGATGGACAGATGAGCTGATGGACAGTCTCTGTGCTGTAGTGTGTTATTACAATGGGATGGATGAATGGGCTGATGGACTGTCTATGCTGTAGTGTGTTATCACAATGGGATGGATAGATGGGCTGATGGACTGTCTCTATGCTGTAGTGTGTTATTACAATGGGATGGATAGATGGGCAGATGGATTGTCTCTATGCTGTAGTGTGTTATTATAATGGGATGGATGATGGGCTGATGAACTGTCTCTATGCTGTAGTGAGTTATTACAATGGAATGGACAGATGGGCTGACGGACTGTCCCTATACTGTAGTGTGTTCTTACAATGGGATGGACAGATGGGTTGATGGACTGTCTCTATGCTGTAGTGCGTTATTACAATGGGGTGGACGGATGGGCTGATAGACTGTCTCTATGCTGTAGTGTGTTATTACAATGGGATGGATGATGGGCTGATGGACTGTCTCTATGCTGTAGTGTGTTATTACAATGGGATGGATGGGCTGATGGACTGTCTCTATGCTGTAGTGATTATAATGGGATGGATGATGGGCTGATGGACTGGCTCTATGCTGTAGTGTGTTATTACAATGGGATGGACAGATGGCCTGATGGACTGTCTCTGTGCTGTAGTGTGTTATTACAATGGGATGGATGAATGGGCTGATGGACTGTCTATGCTGTAGTGTGTTATTACAATGGGATGGACAGATGGGCTGATGGACTGTCTATATGCTGCAGTGTGTTAGTACAATGGGATGGATGATGGGCTGATGGAATGACTCTATGCCGTAGTGTGTTATTACAATGGGCTGGACCGATGGGCTGAGGACTGTCTATATGCTGCAGTGTGTTATTACAATGGGATGGACAGATGGGCTGATGGGCTGTTTCTTTGCTGCAGTCTGTTATTACAATGGGATGGACAGATGGGCTGATGGACTGCCCCTATGCTGCAGTGTGTTATTACAATGGGATGGATGATGGGCTGATGGATTGTCTCTATACTTTAGTGAGTTATTACAATGGGATGGATGATGGGCCGATGGACTGTCTCTGTGCTGTTGTGTGTTATTACAATGGGATGGATGTTTGGGCTGATGGACTGTCTCTATGCTGTAGTATGTTATTACAATGGGAAGGACAGATGGGCTGATGGACTGTCTCTATGCTGTAGTGTGTTATTACAATGGGATGAAAGGATGGGCTGATAGACTGTCTCTATGATGTAGTGTGATATTACAATGGGATGGATGATGGGCTGATGGACTGTCACTATGCTGTAGTGTGTTATTACAATGGGATGGATGATGGGCTGATGGATTGTCTCTATACTGTAGTGTGTTATTACAATGGGATGGATGATGGGCCGATGGACTGTCTCTGTGCTGTTGTGTGTTATTACAATGGGATGGATGTTTGGGCTGATGGACTGTCTCTATGCTGTAGTATGTTATTACAATGGGAAGGACAGATGGGCTGATGGACTGTCTCTATGCTGTAGTGTGTTATTACAATGGGATGAAAGGTTGGGCTGATAGACTGTCTCTATGATGTAGTGTGATATTACAATGGGATGGATGATGGGCTGATGGACTGTCACTATGCTGTAGTGTGTTATTACAATGGGATGGATGATAGGCTGATGGACTGTCTCTATGCTGTTGTGTTTTATTACAATGGGAAGGACAGATGGGCTGATTGACTGACTCTATGCTGTCGTGTGTTATCACAATGGGATGGATGATGGGCTGATGGACTGTCTCCATTCTGTAGTGTGTTATTACAATGGGATGGACGGATGGGCTGATAGACTGCCTCTATGCTGTAGTGCGATATTACAATGGGATGGATGATGGGTTGATGGACTGTCTCTGTGCTGTAGTGCGTTATTACAATGGGATGGATGAATGGGCTGATGGACTGTCTATGCTGTAGTGTGTTATTACAATGGGATGGATGTTGGGCTGATGGATTGTCTCTATGCTGTAGTGTGTTTTTACACTGGGATGGATGATGGGCCGATGGACTGTCTCTATGCTGTAGTGTGTTACAATTGGGAGGGATGGGCTGATGTACTCTCTCTACGCTGTAGTTTATTATTACAATGGGATGGACAGATGGGCTGATGGACTGTCTCTGTGCTGTAGTGAGTTATTACAATGGGATAGATGGATGGGCTGATGGATTGTCTCTATGCTGTAGTGTGTTATTACAATGGGATGGACAGATGGGCTGACGGACTGTCCCTATACTGTAGTGTGTTATTACAATGGGGTGGACGGATGGGCTGATAGACTGTCTCTATGCTGTAGTGTGTTATTACAATGCGATGGATGATGGGCTGATGGACTGTCTCTATGCTGTAGTGATTGCATTGGGATGGATAATGCGCTGATGGACTGGCTCTATGCTGTAGTGTGTTATTACAATGGGATGGACAGATGGGCTGATGGACTGTCTCTGTGCTGTTGTGTGTTATTACAATGGGATGGACAGATGGGCTGATGGACTGTCTATATGCTGCAGTGTGTTATTACAATGGTCTGGACGGATGGGCTGATGGACTGTCTCTATGCTGTAGTGTCTTATTACTATGGGATGGACAGATGGGCTGATTGACTGTCTCTGTGCTGTAGTGTGTTATTACAATGGGATGGATGATGGTCCGATGGACTGTCTCTGTGCTGTAGTGTCTTATTACAATGGGATTGACAGATGGGCTGATTGACTGTCTCTATGCTGCAGTGTGTTATTACAATGGGATGGATGATGGGTTGATGGACTGTCTCTATGCTATAGTGCGTTATTACAATGGGATGGATGATGGGCTGATGCACTGTCTGTGCTGTAGTATGTTATTACAATGGGAAGAAAGGGCTGATGGACTGTCTCTATGCTATAGTGTGTTATGAGAATGGGATGGACGGATGGGCTGATGAACTGTCTGTGCTGTAGTATGTTATTACAATGGGAAGAAAGGGCTGATGGACTGTCTCTATGCTATAGTGTGTTATGAGAATGGGATGGACGGATGGGCTGATGGACTGTCTCTATGCTGTAGTGTGTTATGACATTGGGATGGACGGATGGGCTGATGGACTGTCTCTATGCTGTAGTGTGTTATTACAATGGTATGAAAGGATGGGCTGATAGACTGTCTCTATGATGTAGTGTGATATTACAATGGGATGGATGATGGGCTGATGGACTGTCACTATGCTGTAGTGTGTTATTACAATGGGATAGATGATGGGCTGATGGATTGTCTCTATACTGTAGTGTGTTATTACAATGGGATGGATGATGGGCCGATGGACTGTCTCTGTGCTGTTGTGTGTTATTACAATGGGATGGATGTTTGGGCTGATGGACTGTCTCTATGCTGTAGTATGTTATTACAATGGGAAGGACAGATGGGCTGATGGACTGTCTCTATGCTGTAGTGTGTTATTACAATGGGATGAAAGGTTGGGCTGATTGACTGTCTCTGTGCTGTAGTGTGTTATTACAATGGGATGGATGATGGTCCGATGGACTGCCTCTATGCTGTAGTGCGATATTACAATGGGATGGATGATGGGTTGATGGACTGTCTCTGTGCTGTAGTGCGTTATTACAATGGGATGGATGAATGGGCTGATGGACTGTCTATGCTGTAGTGTGTTATTACAATGGGATGGATGTTGGGCTGATGGATTGTCTCTATGCTGTAGTGTGTTTTTACACTGGGATGGATGATGGGCCGATGGACTGTCTCTATGCTGTAGTGTGTTACAATTGGGAGGGATGGGCTGATGTACTCTCTCTACGCTGTAGTTTATTATTACAATGGGATGCACAGATGGGATGATAGACTGTCTCTATGCTGCAGTGTGTTATTACAATGGGATGGACAGATGGGCTGATGGACTGTCTCTGTGCTGTAGTGAGTTATTACAATGGGATAGATGGATGGGCTGATGGATTGTCTCTATGCTGTAGTGTGTTATTACAATGGGATGGACAGATGGGCTGACGGACTGTCCCTATACTGTAGTGTGTTATTACAATGGTGTGGACGGATGGGCTGATAGACTGTCTCTATGCTGTAGTGTGTTATTACAATGCGATGGATGATGGGCTGATGGACTGTCTCTATGCTGTAGTGATTGCATTGGGATGGATAATGCGCTGATGGACTGGCTCTATGCTGTAGCGTGTTATTACAATGGGATGGACAGATGGGCTGATGGACTGTCTCTATGCTGTTGTGTGTTATTACAATGGGATGGACAGATGGGCTGATGGACTGTCTATATGCTGCAGTGTGTTATTACAATGGTCTGGACGGATGGGCTGATGGACTGTCTCTATGCTGTAGTGTCTTATTACTATGGGATGGACAGATGGGCTGATTGACTGTCTCTGTGCTGTAGTGTGTTATTACAATGGGATGGATGATGGTCCGATGGACTGTCTCTGTGCTGTAGTGTCTTATTACAATGGGATGGACAGATGGGCTGATTGACTGTCTCTATGCTGCAGTGTGTTATTACAATGGGATGGATGATGGGTTGATGGACTGTCTCTATGCTATAGTGCGTTATTACAATGGGATGGATGATGGGCTGATGCACTGTCTGTGCTGTAGTATGTTATTACAATGGGAAGAAAGGGCTGATGGACTGTCTCTATGCTATAGTGTGTTATGAGAATGGGATGGACGGATGGGCTGATGCACTGTCTGTGCTGTAGTATGTTATTACAATGGGAAGAAAGGGCTGATGGACTGTCTCTATGCTATAGTGTGTTATGAGAATGGGATGGACGGATGGGCTGATGGACTGTCTCTATGCTGTAGTGTGTTATGACATTGGGATGGACGGATGGGCTGATGGACTGTCTCTATGCTGTAGTGTGTTATTACAATGGGATGGATGATGGGCCGATGGACTGTCTCTATGCTGTAGTGTGTTATGACATTGGGATGGACGGATAGGCTGATGGACTGTCTCTATGCTGTAGTGTGTTATTACAATGGGATGGATGATGGGCCGATGGACTGTCTCTATGCTGTAGTGTGTTATTACAATGGGATGGATGATGGGCTGATGGACTGTCTCTATGCTGTAGTGTGTTATTACAATGGGATGGATGATGGGCTGATGGGCTGTTTCTTAGCTGCAGTCTGTTATTACAATGGGATGGACAGATGGGCTGATGGACTGTCTCTATGCTGTAGTATGTTATTACAATGGGAAGGACAGATGGGCTGATGGACTGTCTCTGTGCTGTTGTGTGTCATTACAATGGGATGGATGGATGGGCTGATGGACTGACTATGCTGTAGTATGTTATTACAATGGGATGGATGATGGGCTGATGGACTGTGTCTATGCTGTAGTGATTACAATGGGATGGATGATGGGCTGATAGACTGTCTCTATGCTGTAGTGAGTTATTACAATGGGATGGACAGATGGGCTGATGGACTGTCTCTGTGCTGTAGTGTGTTATTACAATGGGATGGATGAATGGGCTGATGGACTGTCTATGCTGTAGTGTGTTATTACAATGGGATGGACAGATGGGCTGATGGACTGTCTATATGCTGCAGTGTGTTATTACAATGGGCTGGATGGATGGGCTGATGGACTGTCTCTATGCTGTAGTGTCTTATTACTATGGGATGGACAGATGGGCTGATTGACTGTCTCTATGCTGTAGTGTGTGTTATTACAATGGGATGGATGATGGTCCGATGGACTGTCCCTGTGCTGTAGTGTCTTATTATAATGGGATTGATGGGCCGATGGACTGTCTGTCTCTATGCTGTAGTGTGCTATTATAATGGGATGGACTGTCTCTATGCTGTAGTGATTACAATGGGATGGATGATGGGCTGATGGACTGGCTCTATGCTGTAGTGAGTTATTACAATGGGATGGACAGATGGGCTGATGGACAGTCTCTGTGCTGTAGTGTGTTATTACAATGGGATGCATGAATGGGCTGATGGACTGTCTATGCTGTAGTGTGTTATCACAATGGGATGGATAGATGGGCTGATGGACTGTCTCTATGTTGTAGTGTGTTATTACAATGGGATGGATAGATGGGCGGATGGATTGTCTCTATGCTGTAGTGTGTTATTACAATGTGATGGATGATGGGCTGATGAACTGTCTCTATGCTGTAGTGAGTTATTACAATGGAATGGACAGATGGGCTGACGGACTGTCCCTATACTGTAGTGTGTTCTTACAATGGGATGGACAGATGGGTTGATGGACTGTCTCTATGCTGTAGTGTGTTATTACAATGGGATGGATGATGGGCTGATGGACTGTCTCTATGCTGTAGTGTGTTATTACAATGGGATGGATGGGCTGATGGACTGTCTCTATGCTGTAGTGATTATAATGGGATGGATGATGGGCTGATGGACTGGCTCTATGCTGTAGTGTGTTATTACAATGGGATGGACAGATGGGCTGATGGACTGTCTCTGTGCTGTAGTGTGTTATTACAATGGGATGGATGAATGGGCTGATGGACTGTCTATGCTGTAGTGTGTTATTACAATGGGATGGATGATGGGCTGATGGACTGTATATATGCTGCAGTGTGTTAGTACAATGGGATGGATGTTTGGGCTGATGGACTGTCTCTATGCTGTAGTATGTTATTACAATGGGAAGGACAGATGGGCTGATGGACTGTCTCTATGCTGTAGTGTGTTATTACAATGGGATGAAAGGTTGGGCTGATAGACTGTCTCTATGATGTAGTGTGATATTACAATGGGATGGATGATGGGCTGATGGACTGTCACTATGCTGTAGTGTGTTATTACAATGGGATGGATGATAGGCTGATGGACTGTCTCTATGCTGTTGTGTGTTATTACAATGGGAAGGACAGATGGGCTGATTGACTGACTCTATGCTGTCGTGTGTTATCACAATGGGATGGATGATGGGCTGATGGACTGTCTCCATTCTGTAGTGTGTTATTACAATGGGATGGACGGATGGGCTGATAGACTGCCTCTATGCTGTAGTGCGATATTACAATGGGATGGATGATGGGTTGATGGACTGTCTCTGTGTTGTAGTGCGTTATTACAATGGGATGGATGAATGGGCTGATGGACTGTCTATGCTGTTGTGTGTTATTACAATGGGATGGATGTTGGGCTGATGGATTGTCTCTATGCTGTAGTGTGTTTTTACACTGGGATGGATGATGGGCCGATGGACTGTCTCTATGCTGTAGTGTGTTACAATTGGGAGGGATGGGCTGATGTACTCTCTCTACGCTGTAGTTTATTATTACAATGGGATGCACAGATGGGATGATAGACTGTCTCTATGCTGCAGTGTGTTATTACAATGGGATGGACAGATGGGCTGATGGACTGTCTCTGTGCTGTAGTGAGTTATTACAATGGGATAGATGGATGGGCTGATGGACTGTCTCTATGCTGTAGTGTGTTATTACAATGGGATGGACAGATGGGCTGACGGACTGTCCCTATACTGTAGTGATTGCATTGGGATGGATAATGCGCTGATGGACTGGCTCTATGCTGTAGTGTGTTATTACAATGGGATGGACAGATGGGCTGATGGACTGTCTCTGTGCTGTTGTGTGTTATTACAATGGGATGGACAGATGGGCTGATGGACTGTCTATATGCTGCAGTGTGTTATTACAATGGGCTGGACGGATGGGCTGATGTACTGTCTCTATGCTGTAGTGTCTTATTACTATGGGATGGACAGATGGGCTGATTGACTGTCTCTATGCTGTAGTGTGTGTTATTACAATGGGATGGATGATGGTCCGATGGACTGTCCCTGTGCTGTAGTGTCTTATTATAATTGGATTGATGGGCCGATGGACTGTCTGTCTCTATGCTGTAGTGTGCTATTATAATGGGATGGACTGTCTCTATGCTGTAGTGATTACAATGGGATGGATGATGGGCTGATGGACTGGCTCTATGCTGTAGTGAGTTATTACAATGGGATGGACAGATGAGCTGATGGACAGTCTCTGTGCTGTAGTGTGTTATTACAATGGGATGGATGAATGGGCTGATGGACTGTCTATGCTGTAGTGTGTTATCACAATGGGATGGATAGATGGGCTGATGGACTGTCTCAATGCTGTAGTGTCTTATTACTATGGGATGGACAGATGGGCTGATTGACTGTCTCTAAGCTGTAGTGTGTGTTATTACAATGGGATGGATGATGGTCCGATGGACTGTCCCTGTGCTGTAGTGTCTTATTATAATGGGATTGATGGGCCGATGGACTGTCTGTCTCTACGCTGTAGTGTGCTATTATAATGGGACGATGGGCTGATGGACTGGCTCTATGCTGTAGAGAGTTATTACAATGGGATGGACAGATGGGCTGATGGACTGTCTCTGTGCTGTAGTGTGTTATTACAATGGGATGGATGAATGGGCTGATGGACTGTCTATACTGTAGTGTGTTATCACAATGGGATGGATGTTGGGCTGATGGATTGTCTCTCTGCTGTAGTGTGTTATTACACTGGGATGGATGGGCTGATGTACTCTATGCTGTAGTTTATTATTACAATGGGATGCACAGATGGGATGATAGACTGTCTCTATGCTGTAGTGTGTTATTACAATGGGATGGACAGATGGGCTGATGGACTGTCTCTGTGCTGTAGTGTGTTATTACAATGGGATGGACAGATGGGCTGATTGACTGTCTCTCTGCTGTAGTGTGTTATTACAATGGTATGAATGGGCTGATGGACTGTCTATGAGTAGTATGTTATTACAATGGGAAGAAAGAACTGATGGACTGTCTCTAAGCTGTAGTGTGTTATTACAATGGGGTGGATGATGGGTTGATGGACTGCCTCTATGCTGTAGTGTGTTATGACAATGGGATGGACGGATGGGCTGATGGACTGTCTCTATGCTGTAGTGTGTTATTACAATGGGGTGGATGATGGGTTGATGGACTGTCTCTATGCTGTAGTGTGTTATGACATTGGGATGGACGGATGGGCTGATGGACTGTCTCTATGCTGTAGTGTCTTATTACTATGGGATGGACAGATGGGCTGATTGACTGTCTCTGTGCTGTAGTGTGTTATTACAATGGGATGGATGATGGTCCGATGGACTGTCTCTGTGCTGTAGTGTCTTATTACAATGGGATGGACAGATGGGCTGATTGACTGTCTCTATGCTGCAGTGTGTTATTACAATGGGATGGATGATGGGTTGATGGACTGTCTCTATGCTATAGTGCGTTATTACAATGGGATGGATGATGGGCTGATGCACTGTCTGTGCTGTAGTATGTTATTACAATGGGAAGAAAGGGCTGATGGACTGTCTCTATGCTATAGTGTGTTATGAGAATGGGATGGACGGATGGGCTGATGCACTGTCTGTGCTGTAGTATGTTATTACAATGGGAAGAAAGGGCTGATGGACTGTCTCTATGCTATAGTGTGTTATGAGAATGGGATGGACGGATGGGCTGATGGACTGTCTCTATGCTGTAGTGTGTTATGACATTGGGATGGACGGATGGGCTGATGGACTGTCTCTATGCTGTAGTGTGTTATTACAATGGGATGGATGATGGGCCGATGGACTGTCTCTATGCTGTAGTGTGTTATGACATTGGGATGGACGGATAGGCTGATGGACTGTCTCTATGCTGTAGTGTGTTATTACAATGGGATGGATGATGGGCCGATGGACTGTCTCTATGCTGTAGTGTGTTATTACAATGGGATGGATGATGGGCTGATGGACTGTCTCTATGCTGTAGTGTGTTATTACAATGGGATGGATGATGGGCTGATGGGCTGTTTCTTAGCTGCAGTCTGTTATTACAATGGGATGGACAGATGGGCTGATGGACTGTCTCTATGCTGTAGTATGTTATTACAATGGGAAGGACAGATGGGCTGATGGACTGTCTCTGTGCTGTTGTGTGTCATTACAATGGGATGGATGGATGGGCTGATGGACTGACTATGCTGTAGTATGTTATTACAATGGGATGGATGATGGGCTGATGGACTGTGTCTATGCTGTAGTGATTACAATGGGATGGATGATGGGCTGATAGACTGTCTCTATGCTGTAGTGAGTTATTACAATGGGATGGACAGATGGGCTGATGGACTGTCTCTGTGCTGTAGTGTGTTATTACAATGGGATGGATGAATGGGCTGATGGACTGTCTATGCTGTAGTGTGTTATTACAATGGGATGGACAGATGGGCTGATGGACTGTCTATATGCTGCAGTGTGTTATTACAATGGGCTGGATGGATGGGCTGATGGACTGTCTCTATGCTGTAGTGTCTTATTACTATGGGATGGACAGATGGGCTGATTGACTGTCTCTATGCTGTAGTGTGTGTTATTACAATGGGATGGATGATGGTCCGATGGACTGTCCCTGTGCTGTAGTGTCTTATTATAATGGGATTGATGGGCCGATGGACTGTCTGTCTCTATGCTGTAGTGTGCTATTATAATGGGATGGACTGTCTCTATGCTGTAGTGATTACAATGGGATGGATGATGGGCTGATGGACTGGCTCTATGCTGTAGTGAGTTATTACAATGGGATGGACAGATGGGCTGATGGACAGTCTCTGTGCTGTAGTGTGTTATTACAATGGGATGCATGAATGGGCTGATGGACTGTCTATGCTGTAGTGTGTTATCACAATGGGATGGATAGATGGGCTGATGGACTGTCTCTATGCTGTAGTGTGTTATTACAATGGGATGGATAGATGGGCGGATGGATTGTCTCTATGCTGTAGTGTGTTATTACAATGTGATGGATGATGGGCTGATGAACTGTCTCTATGCTGTAGTGAGTTATTACAATGGAATGGACAGATGGGCTGACGGACTGTCCCTATACTGTAGTGTGTTCTTACAATGGATGGACAGATGGGTTGATGGACTGTCTCTATGCTGTAGTGTGTTATTACAATGGGATGGATGATGGGCTGATGGACTGTCTCTATGCTGTAGTGTGTTATTACAATGGGATGGATGGGCTGATGGACTGTCTCTATGCTGTAGTGATTATAATGGGATGGATGATGGGCTGATGGACTGGCTCTATGCTGTAGTGTGTTATTACAATGGGATGGACAGATGGGCTGATGGACTGTCTCTGTGCTGTAGTGTGTTATTACAATGGGATGGATGAATGGGCTGATGGACTGTCTATGCTGTAGTGTGTTATTACAATGGGATGGATGATGGGCTGATGGACTGTATATATGCTGCAGTGTGTTAGTACAATGGGATGGATGTTTGGGCTGATGG